>NW_019948193.1:13338-17120 GCF_002910315.2 Salvelinus sp. IW2-2015
TCTCTCTCTCTACTCTCTCTCTGTCTCTCTCTCTCTCTCTGTCTCCCTCACTCTCTCTCTCTATCTCTCTGTCTCTCTCTCCTCGTCTCTCTCTCTCTCTTTCTCTCTCTTTCTCTCTCTCTCTCTTTCCATCTCTCTTTCTCTCTATCTCCTTCTGTCTCTCTCTCTCTCTCCATCCCTCCATTTCTCTCTGCATTCTGTGTTACAGCAGAGATAAGTTAACCCAAACCTTCCCTGCTCTCTCATCTCTCTCTCTCTTTCAATTTCAAATTTCAATTTAAGGGGCTTTATTGGCATGGGAAAAATGTCTCTCTCTCCTTTTTCTCTCTCCTTTCTTTAATACAGTCAGGCCTTGAGCCCTCCCCCACCACCACCACTACCTCTCTTAACATGAGAATTCAGAACACAGGAATCCTCTGCCCTTGTTCTTTATATTATACAACTCTGAGTTCTTTAGTATGGAAGGTCATTCCTGCTCCACGAGTGTTTCTGCAAAAGTCTCTAGTGTTAATCTATTTGTTTTTCTCCCCCTTCGCCTCGCAGGCAAATATGTGACCGGTCTGCAATCTATCTCACGTGTATGAATACTCTGCTTGGTTGTACGTTGTTAGGAGAACAGAACAGACCGCCTTTTCCCTTTCTGCATCTCAAATGACACCATATTCCCTGATTGGACCTGGTCACTAGTAGTGAATTATGTCGGGTACCATTTGGAACAGAAGAGGTTACTATTCCGAGGTCGTTCTGTGGTTATCAATTCAATTCAATTCAATAACCAAGTGTCAAAATAACCATACATTGAACAATAACAATAAACAAACAGTAGAGGACATTTGCAGGTTGATTGATCTGTCGGTTATCTCTGAGTCTCAGGGTGGTCGGTGCTATTGGACTGTTACACACTATATGAACAAAAGTATGTGGACACATGATAACAGAGGGCCTAGACAGATGACAGAGGGCCTAGACAGATAACAGAGGGCCTGCTCGGCAGATAACAGAGGACCTAGACAGATAACAGAGGGCCTAGACAGATAACAGAGGGCCTAGACAGATAACAGAGGGCCTAGACAGATAACAGAGGGCCTGCTCGGCAGATAACAGAGGACCACACCAACCCAGATACCCGAAGACACTTCACAGATTCCCAGAAGCTTCCTCCCAGGATTAGCAGAACACCAAGGAAGGTGAATTCCCTGGGGCAATGAAGACGGGAAATTTGAACCAACTTCTTTAATGTCAGACGCTCCAGGAAACAAGTCAGCCTAGTAACTTTTTATCTATATAAAACTCTTTCTTTATAATTATATATCGCAGTGAGGAGACTTAACTTAAATAACATAAGCCACATATGAAAGTTATTCCTTTTAGAATGTCCTGTCTCATCTCTGGATAAATGGCACACATTTACCCTACTACTAAGTGCACTACTTATGACCCAGACCTACTGGCACCCTATCTCCCCTCACATAGTGCACCCTACTTAGACCAGATTCACATCAGGGATTGGTGACAAGTAGCCTGCACTATGTAGGAATAGCGGTGCCATTTCGAGAATACCTACTCTCCCCCTGGAACTGGGTGGGAAAGCTGGGCTCGCGGAATTCCCTTTACAATAACATATTAGCATCTCACACACATTTTAACGATGGCTAGATGACCATTTAACCATCAGAAAATTAAGTGTCTGCGACCGATTAGACTTATAGGAGGAGAACGCTCTGGTCATTAGAAACAGACAAGCTTTCTCTTCCAGTCGACCATCCACAGCTAGTTAATTTGCGTGGAAAATGAGTTAAATACGTGACGTTTCCGGATGTATATTTGGTTAAGATTTTATCTGACTGCTTTGATGCTCAGATGTATTAACATCTTTGAAATTAAACATTAAGAATGTACTTTGAAATAGAATTCTATTTCCCAAGCCAATATGTAATGTAACACACACAGTGTTTTATATTATTATTATATATTCTCTTCTTCTTCTAAAATTTGACTTTCACATAAAGAGATCTGGTTAAAACTGCATGTCACTTCGAACGCAGTGAGAAGAGAGAGAGAGAGAAGAGAGAAGAAAAGACGAGAGAGAAGGAAAGAAAAGAGAGAGGAGAAGAGAGGAGAGAGAAGAGAAGAGAGAGAGGAGAGAGGAGAGAGAGAGAGAGAGAGAAGAAGAGAAGAGAAAGAGGAGAGAGAGAGAGAGAGAGGAGAGGAGAGAAGAGAGAGAGAGAGAGAGAGCAGAGAGAGAGAGAGAGAGGATGAGAGAGAGAGACGAGAGAGAGAGAGAGAGCATGAGAAAGAGAGCAGAGAGAGAGAGAGAGAGAAAAGGAAGCCAGACCCCTGATTTTAAAGAAGCAATAAAACGGATTCTTTAGGTACTAGTTGAGTATCTGGGAGCATCAGCATTTGTGCGGTATCGATTACGCGAATCTCAAGAATGGCCAGAAACAAAGACCGTTCTTTCTGAAAGCTCGTCAGTCTATTCTTTTCTGGTGAAATGAAGCTATTCCTGCCGGATTAAATTGCCAAGAAACTGAAGATCTTCGTACAAAAGCCGTGTACTACTCCCTTCAAGAACAACGCAAACTGTCTCTAAACCAGGAATAGAAAGAGGAGTGGGAGGCCCCGCGCATGCACAAACTGAGGCAAAAGGACAAAATACATTAGAGTGTCTAGTTTGAGAAAACAAGAATGTCTCACAAGTCCTTCAACGGCAGCTCTTAATAGGACCGCAAAACACCAGTCTCAAAACAGTTGAAGAGGCGACATCGCGTGATTGCTGCCTTCTAGGCCTGATAATGGCCTCTGTACGCCATGTAGATTATTACATAAACAATCTGCCGTTTCCAGTACAATAGTCAGCTACAGTCTGCTTACAGTCGAGATCTGTACATAGCCTTCTGTCATTCTGTCTTAGGCCTTCTGTCATCTGTCTAGGCCTCTGTCATCTGTCTAGGCCTTCTGTCATCTGTCTAGGCCTTTCGTCATCTGGTCTACGGCCTTCTTTATCTGTCTAGCCTTCTGTCATCTGCTAGCCTTCTGTCATCTGTCTCGGGCCATCTGGGTCTGTCTAGGCCATGTCCATCTTGTCTAGGCCTTCTGTCATCTGTCTCGCGCCATCTGTGTCTGTCTAGGCCCGTCTGTCATCTTGTCTAGGCCCTCTGTCATCTGTCTAGGCCCTCTTGTCATCTGTCTAGGCCCTCTGTCATCTTCGTGAGCCCTCTGTCATCTGTCTAGGCCCTCTTTGTCATCTGTCTAAAGGCCCTCTTAGTCATCTGTCTAGGGCCCTCGTGTCATCGTCTAGGCCCTCTGTCATCTGTCTAGGCCCTCTGTCATCTTGTCTAGGGCCCTCTGTCGTCTTCTAGCCCCCGTATGTCGTCTGTCTAGGCCTATGTCGGTCTGTCTAGGCCTCTGTCGTCTGTCTAGCCCTCTTGTCTCTTCTAGGGCCCTCTGTCATTCTGTCTGAGGCCCATCTTCATTCTGTCTAGGCCCTCTGTCATCTGTCTAGGCCCTCTGTCATCTGTCTAGCCCGCTGTTATCTGTCTCGCCCTCTGTTCATCTGCTCGGGCCCTCTGTTATCTGTCTAGGCCACCTGATCGTCGGCTAGGCCGCTCTTGATCGTTGTCTAGGCCCTCTGTCGCATGTCATAGGCCCTATGTTAATCTGTCTTATCTGTCTAGCCCCCTCTGTTATCTGCCGAGCAGGCCCCCTGTTATCTGTCGGCAAGTCCTGTTATCTCTAGCCCATCTGTTATCTGTCTAGGCCTCTGTATCTTATGTCTAGGC
>NW_019948194.1:0-9887 GCF_002910315.2 Salvelinus sp. IW2-2015
TAGTTGCAGTATACAGAGGTTCTAGTTAATAGGTATATCTGTTATCTAGATGCGAATAATCTGTTATCACTCCGCATAGTAGTAACTCTGTTTATCTAGTTGCAGTAATTCTTTTCTAAGTACGTGTATAAATCTGGCTTGTAGTTATGGATGGCCAGTATCATGTATCTAGATGAGTATCAGAGAGATAGAGAGATGGATGCAGTAATACCTGTGTTAATTAGATATGGAAGAAGTATAAATCTGTTATCTAGTCTGCAGTATATCTGTTATCTAGTTATAGTTATATCTGCTTTATCGTAGAAGTGGAGTTATATCTGTTATCTAGATGTAGTATATCTGTACTAAGTTGCAGTATATCTGTTATGGTAGTTAGTATATTACTGTTAGCTCAGATTGGATGAGATGATCTGTTATTAAGTTGCAGATCCTGTTATCTAGTCTGTTGTAGTTGGATACCATTGGTTATCTCACATAGTTGATGAATGCCGCGCGCCGAGATGGCCCCGCCTGTTCTCACTCGGTTCCCTGGAAAGTAGTGCCAGTATTTGTTGCTTCTTGTATGTGTTATTTGCTCTTACAATCGGTACCCGCTCCAGGTAATCTTAGGTTTTCATTACATACAGTCGGCTGCGGAATCTACTGAATATACGTTTAATCGTCAACTTACCCTATCGTTATCTCCGTCTGCATCCAGGAATATTGTACTAATGCGCCGAACGCGCACTTCGCATGTAGTATGGTTGCGCGTATCTACCCCCAAACAATGGATGCTGCATGCGCGGCCGCGATGGCATAATGCGAAGTCCGCTAATGGACCAGGGGCAAACGTAGCGGTCTCCTGGTCAGGCTTCGGAGACGGGCAACATGCGCTCCACTCCCGGTAGAATACTACTGGAGCTTGGGAAGCGCCAATGTCGCAGCTCTTCGTGACCACATGACAGTGGTTGACAGTGTGGAGAAATCGCACGAGACAGCCAGGCCAGGGGAAGGTGAAGGGTACACATTGCTTACAGGAGAGAACCATCAGGGATTGCAACGTGCCTCCAGTGAGCGTTCACGGGGAAAGCAGTTGGCTCAACTCAAGTGTAGAGACCGTCTACAGAGGGGAGTCGGCCTGCAATGACCTGCCACCTGAGTTTTGCTAGACATCTTGACGCATCTGAGTGACACGCGAGGATGATAGTACAACAATACATTCGTTTTTCTCAGAGAATGGAGCTGGTATAAGAGGAAGGAGGGACCGGTATGCCATTATGATTGTAGACGAGACGTGGTGTGATCATCATAACACAACACCACAGGAATCAAGTCATGGCTGGGTCTGGAACGATTAGGAGCCGAATCCCTCAATATCAGAAGCTGGGTGTGCGACTGGAAGTCGCCTACCAAGGGAACACTCTTCAGATAATCTGATACTTTCGCAGTAAAAGGCCGTATATACATATCCTCTATCGCCTTTCCAGATAGAGAAGTCTAGCTATGGCCTGAACGTTGGTCATGCTTAAAGGGGTAAGTTTGACCAGTTACTTTGTAAGACTGCGTAAAGCGACTGTCATGAGCTTTAAAGATTACCCTGCGAGTCCTAGTCTGTTGTGTGTAATTCATCGTAGCTGGGGTAATTTTAACAAGGCTAATTTCTAAAAACAAAACTCTAAATTCTTATTGAGCATATCGTAATTGTGCTAGCGTGAAAGAGGGCTTTGCTAGATAATCCGCGGATAAGCACTGCTCTTGGTTATACTAGATACATTCCGCGACGCATATCAAGGCACTCCTCCCCGCTACCTCTCCTGTTGTTGTGCTGGAAAAGCTGTTGGTACCATAAAAGGGGAAGTTCAGTATGAAGACTGCTAACCATTGCATCTGTGCTTGTGGTAAAAGGCTACATAAACAGAAACTTGAAAAACCACTACAAAAGCTCTGCCAGTCGGCTGTTGTTCGCATAAGGTCTGTTCAACGCTGGTGTCGACCAATTGATTTTCCACGCTTCGTAAAGCAACTCTCATAGCATTAGATCCCTGGGGAAAGTTCAGATATGGCTAAGCCATGCGGATCTTGGATCATATGGTTAGAGTTCCGCTATGCAGTCCACCATCATACTAGGTATCGAAGTATGCTGGATTTCGGGTGATGTGTTTTTCGAGTTTGTTATTAGGAAGCTGCTATTGACGAGTCGTACCCACAGCAAAGATTAAAAACATTCCAATATGGAGTAATCCAGTTAAGAGAATTGACGGGGCGGCAATTCGAGTTTCAGTTGAATGGACTACAGGAACAAAAGACGGATACACCACTAGCTTTATTGAAAAGACCAGGGTCAGAAACTGGCTTTCGTTACCCGGAACAAGCTGAAGATGGACCGAAATTCATCCCAAGCTAGTCGGATACGCTATTTCTCAATCCGCGTCGGCAAATTGCAGAAGAGCTTAAGTCCCCAGTACCGAAGACAAAAAAGAGTCGGCAATCTCAACAGCTCAGAGTATCGGAGCAAGGTATAATGCTGAAAGGCTATCATCAGTCTATCACACGGATTACGCACGTAAAGAAGAACAAGCCCCAACGTCGCGCGCACATCAGGATATTCTCTGCTCCCAGTGGCAGACGATAAATAACTTTTTTGCCCGCTTTGAGGACATAACAGACTGGCGGTGTCATCTCAACCGACACGGCCCGCTACCAGAACCCTTGGCGGGGAGCTTGTTCGCAGTGCCCACCGTGCAGCAGACCTTAGTAGGTGAAGTAAACATGTCTATAACTGTGTTAACACCTCGCAAGGCTGCAGGCCTCTCTGTAGTGTACGGTCAGTTTACTTCCAGCCGTATGTATCTAAGGAGTAGCCATCCCATTTAGGCGCAGGGAACTGCATGTGGAGGCTGGTGTGTATGATGATGAACGCAAGGGACGATATCAGTCTCTAATCTCAGAATTTCTCACTCTATCGGGGTTCCAATCTAGAATACAGAATGTCTCACCTCGCAAACTAGACTTCAGAGGGCCACTCGACTGTTCTCTAGTTTACCAAGGACAGAAGCAATAAGGATAACTAGAGCTAAAAACGGACTACACCAAGAAAAGCTCAAGGACAGAACTACGTAGCAGACTCATTCGACAATTTCAAATGAATAGATTGCTTTTGTGTAGAGACTCTAGAAAGGGCACCCCACAACGCCTACCATAATTCCCGAATCCTCACACACACCTTGAGCGGACTACTAGACCACTTCCATTTCTGCTTACCGACCATAGGGTCACAGTACACGACAATCGCAACCAAACTAGCACAACTCGCACCCTCATAGTACCAGACCTGCGTACAAGAGAAACCTATGTGAGCCAATGTCGATCATATAAGCTCTGTTTTATCGGTCCATGTATGTTATATACTCAATCAAAAGAGACGTTGGACCGTCACATAACACAAAATCTGTTCAATCAGCTCGGACACTGGCTGATTTCTAATGGACACTGTCCGTCGTCGGTCTAGCCGGTTGCTTGGCAACTGTGGTAGAGCTAGTGGAACTTTTTTACACTGAAGAAGGGACAAAACCACACCGGCATCGAACTTACGCGTCTAGAGTTGACTGAGGGTAGCGTCCTAACGAAACCCACGAAATCACGTCAACCTGGTCTGTTTGGCCTCTGGTTTCACAAAGCACTCTCAGCACCCGGTGGGAAAGGCTCTTCTCACAAGCGAGATGCGTTGTTCCTGAGCCCGTCTCCTGTACTCCCTGTTCACCCACCCGCGCATCTGCGCTTGGGGCTCCATTTAGCGAAACGCCTCTCCAACTTGGCAACTAATCAAGTCATGAAAGCTTCTGCGCAGGGTAGTGTTGAGCAGATCTGACCTGATGGAGGCTAGAAGGCTCTCGATGTCAAACTGAACCATGACGAGAAGGGATCGACATAGTCAGTTGGACTGGCCCACGATGGATGACTAGACGGGCCTTCTCCAGGGAGTGTGGGAGTGTGCAGAGGAAAACATACACCAGTCCTAGACACACATACACAGGGGTCGAGAACAAAACAAAAAGGAGACTGAACTTGTGGACTTTCCACGCCGGCACAACACGTAGTAGGTGTAGCCACTGATACCAATGATTTCGACAATTTCCGGGTAGGTGGGGATCAGATCGTGGGGAGAAACGAAGATTGCTAACGGAAAGAGTTGGATAAAAGTTCCTGAGTCAGACCTGGCTTTGCACACTGTCAGTGGACACACACAGGACTGAATTGCGGTTTCACACACAACAGACAGCGAATGGTGAATGAGACCAGGCGCCATGAAATGCGCTATACTTTCAGACGTCTCTAGAGGTCAGGTTCTGAATGAGTGTCGAGCTAAACTTTGTCTCAACCACAATTGAAGTCATCTACATTATATCTTTTATTTACACACAGAAGACTAGTATCAATAGGCGAGAGCATGCTGTCGGGCTGTAAATACAGCCTGGGTACCGGGCGCAACCTGATATTCCGAACTCGTATCCCTCCAAGGTTAGATCCTGTTAATGGTTCTCCAGCCAAGGACGTGGAGGGATCGGGATCTGTCAGAGACGATCACCGGGGGCAAACTACCTGCCTCAGGAACACCTACACCACCCGATGTCACAGCGAAGGGCCATAAAGATCATCAGAGAAGGCAACTGAGGCAGCCAACCAAACAGTCACCGAGCTGGTTCACCTGACAGTTTTGTTAATTTGACGACCTAGGGAAGTGTTTTCTTTGTCTTATAGTGTCGTGTAGTCAGGACGTCTTCTGTATCCGTATGAATGCACGCCTGTAAGGCCTGCTGTGTCAGGTACAAGGTGCAAACTCACAAAGAGGGACATCGCACCGTGAGACTCTCTGTAAAACTAAGGATTCTATCTTGAAGGCCCTCGATTATTCTAGACTTAGCTATAAACCAGCCACCACTAACAGTATAAGAACGTGTCCACCCGCTTGCCATTAATCTAGTAGTACAGATTGAAATCATCCTTCCAGCTCTTAACTTTTTAAATAATTTGGGTTTCTTGTCCACTGAAGATGATGAGATGGAAAGTCTTATGAAATCTGTCACCGCTGATCTGTTATTTTGATTGTAATATTCCATTATGATTACAAATCGGCAACGTATATTATTCTAATAGTTTACATACCGTGTTTGACCATTCTTGGCACTATGATCCTTCCCCATTTTCCCACAAGTGTGTGAAATCTATTGTATAGAGAGAGGCGTGGCTACTAGTATCTCCTAGTGTGGATCATCTCTACTGCAGATTTTGAGTGTTCGTACTTTCATTGTTTGAAGTAGGGAGTGTACTGAACTTGTCGATTATGTTAAAGTAATCCACTATATGTTCTAACTATAGCCCCTACATCCGCTACTGTCAGCGATCTATATGTAATATACGTACTCCTATGAGTCTGTCTGTGAATAAGCCATCTAACGTGGCTGCAATCTTTGGGCGCCCGGCTCATATGCCGGTTCTAGAGTACATCATACCATTCGCGTAATCAGGTGTACTGTTACACATGACTTTCTTTACCTCTTATAGAACTATGAGGTCGCAGTAAAGAGGCTCAGTAGGTTGTGTGTTGTTTGCTAAGAGAGATTTACACGGATTACTTGTTGGTGATTCTATTGGGCCATACCCGCATTGTCGGAACCATTAGACATAGCATCAAGCACTCTCCTGGCTCGGTAGCAAGGAGGCTCCAGGGAATCTACAGAGAGACCTCGGTTCGTTATCTCATGCTACAAATAAGAGAGAGAATGTGAAACCACACTAATAGTGTTTGAGATTTGCCTTCTATGATATGACTTCTCGTTATTTTCTACTCTACGCTCGCATGTCCTATCTGCTTTTGTTTATGCTTGATCAGTTAGTATCTAGTTCGCAGTGCATTTTCTTTTATCTAGTTGTAGTATATCTGCTTGGGCCCAAGACTCATGTTGACTGGCGAGACTTTTAGTTCGTATCTCTATCACGCTCTCAGATAAATGATTCATTTGCCCTATAGAAATATACAGTACACATTATCAGAGCAAGATAGGATGCTACCTGACATGGGCACAACTCACATTAAACTCTGTGTGTGCCTCAGTATCACGAAGAATGATTCGACATGTGAGGAAAAACTGCGGGGCACACAGTCAGACTGCATAGGCTGACAGCAAAGTAGACTCATTTCCTAGGAGAGAGCTTGGTGTATGGGGAGTGCGATTTTACAAGGCCCACTCGTTATAGAGTATGGCCTGCTTTAATAGTCTATGTTTGGAGGAGAGAATGCTTCTTTTTGTCAGCTTTGTAGATTCACGTTGGTCTAGTATGAGTTGTGTGAGCCTAGTTTACAAGATTAGAGTACACGTGCTGGCATCAAAATGGAGTGTTTTACTTAGCAATATCACAGTGGTCTAGTGACGCTAAATATTTAGTTCTATTGAAAGGGACTGTTGTTCAGCATATGGGCTCAGGGTTGCAACAGATCACACGACAATCATACAATTGTAAGTGCTTCGAAGGCGAGATAAACCCCTAAAAAGTAAACACACGTGTGTGGTAACTATTCTAGACTGTTGATCGCTGAGATCAGAGTTGTTAATTGATAGATAGTCAGGACTCAGTATTAATTGCTCTGAGGGACAGTGATCGATGTGAGAGTTCGTGGCAACTTTAAATATTCACAGAGCATATGAATGAGGGTCATCGGTCACAGGTGTATCTTATAACACAGGTTTGTGTTGGGCGTAAACACTAGATGGAGCTAGTGAGGAAAGTTATTAAAGCCGCTCACGAGTCAAGGATAACTGAGGGGTCTTGGCGCACTAATCAGCGGTGAGTTCTTGAGTAAGCTATGAAAACAGGATAGTAAACAGTAAGTGGTCTAGGACGTCCCTAGTCACACCAAGATGGACGTCCAATCCATTAGTTCAGAGTGGGTGTCTATCGGTAACGCATTAGTGGTTACGTGGTATTGCTAAGCTAATCGTGCTAGTAAGGAAGCTTCGGTTTTGAGGGTTTGTAGTCGTTGAAACACTTAGTCAATGATTAGGTTGGCACTCTAACAGTAACCGAGTATCGCGTCTATAGGTGGATAGTGTATGGATAACGCTGTACACCGTACTACTCGCGAGTTCTAAATGGGTTATTCGTGATATTTGGTTGTAACCTTATTGAACGCAGACCAAGTGTGGGTAACATAACATAAGTAAAAGGCTCAATAGGCGTATGAGATAGATATGTTGTATTAAGAGTTAGTGTGGTACCTTTAAAATGAGATAAAGGGTGGTATTAAACCTAAAACCACACTCAGTTTGTAGGTATATTATCGTGTTGTAGATGTCGAAGTAGGCCACCTTTTGGTCCTGGTTCTAGAGAAGTGCTTGATATTGCTAGTCGACGCAGTGAGCTTTCCAGATGAGAGCATAAGGGGTCTAAGCTGGTTGTACTGTGTGTAGGATGATGCTTTTATCGCTCATAAGGCCAGTCTCAGAAGGGTGTTTGGTACCATTTTGAACTTGAGGTACACTTGTTTGGGGCTGGGTATTATTCCTTATGACAATCAGTGCTTGAGTCCTCAAAAGATGGGCCTATGGTAGATCATGTATGTATGCATTGAGATGTGTGGGGTGACTCTTGATGGTGGTGCGGTCTTAGGTCAATGTCAGTGAGAGGGATCCTCAAACGACACACCGTGGTACTCACTACCGCTGCGCTCTCGCTCACGCACCTCACGCGCGCTCACGTCTTCCTGTGTGGAATGCTTACACTTACATCAGCCTGTGTGAGGTGATGGCGTGTGGGTGATTGTCCCTTAGTATCAGCTGAAAAAAACAGTGAAGTGATAGTTCCACTAAGCTACACTGGATCCTGTAGATGGGAATGTGGGTAGCGTATTGCTGTTGTAGGGCCTAAGGTGCTTGTTTATAGGTCTGTTCCAGCTGTTCTGGTTCTAAAGAGACTCTGTCAGGTCCAGCAGGTCATCCCTATAGACAGCACACCCCACTCCAATCACGGGCTCCTCAGCTCTCATG
The DNA here is from genome assembly GCF_002910315.2 of Salvelinus sp. IW2-2015. Classification (NCBI taxonomy): domain Eukaryota; kingdom Metazoa; phylum Chordata; class Actinopteri; order Salmoniformes; family Salmonidae; genus Salvelinus; species Salvelinus sp. IW2-2015. Next base: position 8,022 of record NW_019948194.1, read on the forward strand.
CTTTCACAGTGGGATACAAACATGATCGGAGCTATCACAGGGGTTGTTTATGACGCCGCATGTCACCTGTGGTCGATCTCCTGTAATCTCAACAAAGGCACGCGGACTTCTGTGCTTTCTGTGGTATGAGCTTGTTTGGGTGATGTGGCGACAGGTCCCCTAGCCCAGGGGAGGGAGGCGGAGGGGGGGAGGGGAGGGAGGGAAGGGAGGGGGAGGAGGGGGAGTGGAGGGAGGGAGGTGAGGGGGGGGAGGAGCCGGGTCTTGTCGTCGACTCGGGGCAGCAAGGGGTCTAGAGGGTTGGGTGATCATCTACTCACCTGCACTCTTGCATCTCATGACGGTGTTGAACCAAACAATTCTCAAATTTGGACTCAATCAGACCAAAGGCACAGATGTTCCCCGGTCTACTATGTCCATTGCTCGCTACTTCTGGCCCGAGCAAGTCTCTTCTTCTGTTACTTTATGTCTCTTTCATTAGTAGGTTTCTTTGCAGCAATTCGAACCATGAAACTGATTTCAACGCGGAGTCAGCTCTGTCTGAAAAACAGTTGAGATGCTTTGAATTGTGTCTGTATCTTGAAACTCTGTGAAGCATTATTCTGGCCATGTGAATCTGCGGCTGGTAACTCTAATGAACTCGCCAGCAGAGTAATCTGGAATCTTCCTTGCCTTGGCGATTCCTGCATGAGAGCCAGTTTATCATAGCGCTTTGCTGGTTTTTTTGCTGCTCGCCGCATGAGACACTTTCAGAAGTTTGACATTTTCCAGATTGACTGACTTTATAGTCTTAAAGTAATGAGGGACTGTCAGTTTCTCTTGCTAGTATTTGAGTCTGTCTTGCTATATATGGACGTTCGTCATTTACAAAATAGGGCTATACCACCCCTACCGTTTCACAACACAACTGATTGGCTCAAACACATTAAGAAGGAAAGAAATTCCACAAATGAACTTAACAAGGCACACCTGTTAATTGAAATGCATTCCAGGTGAGTACCTCATGAAGCTGGTTGAGAGAATGCCAAGAGTGTGCAAAGCTGTCATCAAGGCAAAGGGTGCCTACTTTGAATAGTCTAAAATATAAATATATTTTGATGTGTTTAACACTATTTGGTTACTACATGATTCCATGTGTTATTTCATAGTTTTGATGTCTTCACTATTATTTTACAATGTAGAAAATAGAACAAATAAATTAAAACTCTTGAATGAGTAGGTGCGTCCAAACTTTTGACTGGTACTCATTTATAAAGCCAGGCATATTCAACAGCTAGGCAATTGGTTATAGACCTAATTAAGTTGGGGTTTGCTCTCTCCTCAATTTTCTTAGACAATTAAGCTAAGACCAATTCATCCCTAAGGTGTTCGATGGTGTTGAGATCAGGGCTCTTTGCAGGCAAGTCAAGTTCTTCCACATCAAACCTTGACAAACCATTTCTGTTTGGACTTTGCTTTATGCACAGGGGCATTGTCATGCTTCAACAGGAAAGAGCTTTCCCCAAACTGTTGGAAGCACAGAATCATCTAGAATGATGCTATGCTGTAGCACTAAGATTTCCCTTCACTGGAACTAAGGTGCCCGAACCATGAAAAAACAGCCCCAGATCATTATTCCTCTTCCACCAAACTTTACAGTTGGCACAATGCATTCAGAGAAGTAGTGTTCTCCGGTCATCCGCTAAACCCAGATTCATCCGTCGGACTGCCAGATGGTGAAGTGGGATTCACCACTCCAGAGTACACGAGTTTCCACTGCTCCAGAGTCCAATGTCGGCGAGCTTTACAACAAGCCGACGTTTGGCATTGCGCACGGTGATCTTAGGCTTGTGTGCGACTGCTGGGCCATGGAAACCCATTTCATGAAGC
>NW_019948194.1:16405-17110 GCF_002910315.2 Salvelinus sp. IW2-2015
ATACGAGCCTTGTTTCAGCAGGATGTTGTATCTATACCTTATGTTCCTTATTGGAACGGATCTATTGATAATATCTGTTGGGAAAAAMGTTTGGATGTTGCTACACACATACCTACTTGTTAACAAAAATGAAGGAAGTTTCCTTTAAAATTATTCATAAATATTATCCTGCCAACCACTATATGAAGTTAAAAAAACAACATAAATTCAAATTGTACCTTTTGTAATGACCASCCAGAAACAGTGTTGCATCTTTTTTTGCCTTGTATTCATGTAAGGAATCTGTGGAAAGACATCAGTAGGTTTATAATTGAACACATTTATGAAGATGTTACACTATTATGGAGAGATGTACTGCTTGGATTCTTTACCTACGATAGAAATAAGTTGAAACAATTTTATGTAATTAATTTAATTATTGTTTTGGCCAAATTTCATATTCCCAAATGTAAATTTACAAACAAAACACCACATTTTATTACCTTACAAAAAGAAATTGAACTGTATTTTAAGACAATTAAATACTCTACTAACAAAAAAGCTGTTAGAATTATAAGTGTATGTATGTCCCTTAAGGTCCTTGTGTCATGTGATATTATAATTCCACCTGGCTACCCCTACTCAACTAACACTGTAAAGTCCATGGAGAATAAGAGCACCTCCTCCCAGCTGCCCACTGCTCTGAGGCTAGGAAACACTGTTACC
>NW_019948195.1:0-17106 GCF_002910315.2 Salvelinus sp. IW2-2015
TCCCAGACACATGCTTTCCGTCGGGCTGTTGCCACGTTTTCTCCCGCATGTGCTTCTTGGGCCTTCCAGCCTGCGTTCGCTTTTGGTTCATCGTTCGCGGCCTCTTGTTTCTCATGGTCTGCCGTTTCAAGGTGCCGAGCTTCCCGAATTGCTTCGTTGGCGGGCGGCGCAGCTCTCGGGCACGAGTCTTGGTGGTTCCACTTCTTCTCTTTGACGCTGATGGCCCTGTGTTCTTGGGGCTACTTCCAGTGCGACCTTTGTTCAGTATGCTTCCCGTTGTGCACTTGCTACACTCCGTTCCGTGGTCTCTAATCGGCGATCCTCCTTGCTGTCGCAACTCTCTGGTTGGTTTATTTGCGTGCTGCACTGTCGATGTCCATTGTGGGGCTAATTCTCTGCGGCTGTGTGCCTTTTGCCACATCCTGTCCCATCCTCTCATTTCCCCGTGGTAACTCGCCCTACAGTTGTCGCATCACGGCTGCCTTGGCCGGGGCTGCATCTGGCTACTTTCACCGTCTCAATGCACGCGGGCTTGTAGGCTACTTCTGATCATATCAGGGTAATTTCTGGTTTTATTTTCAGTTTTTAGCCTACTTTAGGGGGCACCCATATAAATTCGTTTTGGTTTTGTCTTTCTGGGGTAATTGTGATGTAATTGGGGTTGTGTGTCATCTAATGGGGTCTTGTGTGCAGATTTCTTCGGTTTTTTCTTTATATCCCATTTTCGCTACGTACCCCTGCCAAGTTCCGGGCTTGATCTTTCGCCGTGATCTCCAGCTTAGTTTAACGGTGGAACAGCCCAACTCCTTTCCCTGTCTTCGATATCTGTAGTGTTAGACCATAATGACGTGGATCTCGCAGCTAGTTTATAGTGGGATCGGAACTATTTCCCTGTAAATAATCTGATCTTCGTAGTGTTAGACAAAAATCCTGCGGAAATTACACATGTGCAGGTTATTTATATTATCGCCATTTTAAGTGGGTTGGGATTTAATGGAATTTTGTAGGGTAAAGGGTTCATGGGGAAAAGAACGCTGATGTTAATTTTGGAATGAGGGCTAAATTAGGAGAATAGCAAGCAAGGTAGCAGTCAAATTTTAATTCATAAACAATCAAATTATAATTCCATGTTTTACCTATTTTCTGTATTTGTTCCCGTTACTAAGGAGATGGGTTTGCGGGTGCAAGAGTAATACTTTCGGTGTATGTATTGATCTTTGTAATTAACTGCGCTTGTTGCTTGTGATTTGGGGGTCATTCATGTTATTGATCGGTATATTGGTGTAGGATTTTAACAGCTTAAGAATGACATATTAATATATTATTTGTTTAAACTATTCGGGTCCAAAGGGCGCACAGACATATAGCTCTAGTGGCAATTTTGGTGAAAAGTGTTCCTTTTCTAATTATGTTTTCCATGGATTCATGTAGACGAAAGTGTGCAATCGAAATGTTTGAATGCTTTTTGTCTAAGTGTGTCTTTGAAACTAGTCGTATAAGGAGCTATTCCGCTGTGCCTCTATGGTACTCCGCTAGGTGGGCGTCACTAAGACCGGTTTCTCGATTTCTCGCGGGCGTATCACAACGTACGTAGTGAGTCGCATTAGGGCGAGGCAATTGGCCAGCGTACGTATGGGTTCGGGAGGATTTTGGTGCGGGGGGGGGGGAGCTTATTACTTGCGCTCATCGCGCTCGTAAGTGATCCTTGTGGCGGGCCGGGGAAGGCCATTCGTTGCTTGAGCTATCAGTATAAGTTCGCACAGTGTTTACGCCTTGGTGGGCGGCTTCCTTGGGTTATGCTGGCGGGTGTTCAGAAGCAGTTTTGACGGTCTGTTTTTGGAGCGAGCATGACTCGACTTCCGAGCTTCCCGAGGTGTTGAGGACGAGACACAGATTCGAGAATTGGGGTGAGAGAAATATACAGGGTAATTTTAAAATATTAAATAAGCTGGATTCTTCTCATCTGTTTTCATCAATAGTGTTGATATGCATTTAGAGGCTCAAGTCATCTATATTCATATTTTCAATCAAGTGTATGATCGCATTTAGAGCTCTGAGTCATTCCTATTCATTGTTTCCTCCAATGACATGTGTATGTACCGCCATTTGACGCTCTGAGTCATTCTTACTCGTGTTTCCTCCAATCACTGTCGTATGATAAGCATTATAGAAGCTATGAGTCGATTCTTCCTCACTGTTCCTCATCACAGTGTATGATAATTCCATTTAGAAGCTCTTGCCGAAGGCTTGGAGGCCGATGACGCTAAGCTCATTAAAAGAGGCAGTGTGGAGAGCAGTTGCTTTTCTCACTCATGTTAATTGCCTATAGAATACAAGGACCTGCAACAAAAAACCACCACAAGCGCATCAGCTTCAGATGTGCCATACGTGCCTTTTTGAAGTTGTTAGAATAAGTTCTGCATCATATATTGTTATTTCTGGATGCAGCAGTTGTTAGCCTTGAATGTAACGAAGTGAGCCTAGGGGCTGGTAAGCAGTAAGGTTAGCTCCAATGAGTATTGAGAGATTGGTGAAGTCGGAAGTTTTTTTTTTTTAAGTATTAAGCAGTTGCTTTTGTCGACGACTGAACAACGTATTAAGCAAGTGATTCACGAAGACGTTCAATTTATCTAGTGGTGTGATGCATCATAATTCACGTGTACATCGGAGGCTATTATTGCTGTCGCAGCTTGCGAACGTCTCTGGAGTTTTTCCGAAGCTGGTGAATTTCAGTGAATCGACAGAGGTTCTAGTGCAATTGCTTTGCATAATCCAGTTAGGGGCTGTAATTGAGAGGGCCCTCTTTGGGCGGCCTATCTTGGAGGGCCTGTATTGGAGGGGCCTGTATTGGAGGGGCTGTATTGGAGGGGCCTATATTGGAGGGGGCCTGTTTGGAGTGGCTGTCTTGGAGGGGGCTGTATTGGAGGGGCCTGTATTGGAGGGGCCTATATTGAGGGGCTGTCTTGGAGATGACGACAGTCTGCTTAGGGGCTTTTCTAGCACGTATTATCTTTATCTTGTAGAGTCTTACACTCATCCCTTTACTACAAATAGGAGAATAGACAGAATATGTCTATTGTTGCTCTTGCTGTCTAAGGCATTGTCAAATACGTTTGTAAAGCATTTAACATTAAGGACATTATTGTACATCACGGGCATGCACTTTTAGCCTACAATACCAGTGTGTTTTCTGCTGTTGTGACGGCCTTCTAAACCATCTGTCTTACTTTGCCGTTCACCACAGGAGAGAGACTTTGACTTATGTGATGCCTCTGGGGAGCCTCACAACATCATGACAGACTGTGACGATCGTGCACTGCGAAGATGGTCTCTCCATACATTCAGAAGACATTGCTTCGATAAGAAACTGAGCATCTTGAGTAACTCCTTCCCCACGACCAGCAGCAGCTGGTTAGTTTGATTCCTGTGCTTTCTCTGCTGCGTTTCTTGAGTGTCTGATGTGGAGAGCACTCTTTCTCTGCTTCGTCAGCCTTCATGATGTTTGTTGAGGCTCCCCAGAGGATCCACGATAGTCAAGTCTCTCTCCTGTGTGAACGGCAAAGTAAGACAGATGGTTAAAGGCTCACAACAGCAGAAACACACTGTTTATTTTAGCTAAAAGGTGATGCCCGTGATGTACAATAATTTGTCCTTAATGTTTAAATGCTTTTACAAACTTATTTGACAATTGTCTTAGACAGTCAAGTGAGCAACAATAGACATATTCTGTCTTATTTCTTTCCTATTTGTAGTAAAGTGGATMATTGTAAGACTAGAAATAAGTTATTACAGTTGCTGAAACCCTAAGCAGACGTTGTCACCAATACAGGCCCCTCCAATATAGGCCCCTCCAATACAGGCCCCTCCAATACAGGCCCCTCCAATACAGGCCACTCCAATACAGGCCCCTCCAATATAGGCCCCTCCAATACAGGCCCCTCCAATACAGGCCCCTCCAATACAGGCCCCTCCAATATAGGCCCCTCCAATATAGGCCCTTCCAATACAGGCCCCTTTCTGTGATTGCAAAAATTGCACATTAACCTCTGTGTCTATTCACTAATTCACCASCGTGGGGGAAAACTCAGTGGAGTTCTCATAGGCTGACAGCAATAATAGCCTCCATTTACAGGTTGAATATGAGTGCATTTCACACCACTATTGGATTATAATTGTAACGCTCGTTTGAAATGTCCTGCTTAATACGTTTGTGTCATCGTCGCAAAACAACTGCTTTAATACTTAAAAAAAAAAACTTCCGACTTCAACCAGTAAAATGCTCTTTGGCTAGCTTTGCTACCAGCCTATGTCAATGAGCGTTAGCATTCAAGCTAACAACTGCTGCATCCAAAATACATATTGTGCAACTATCACAACTTCAAAAAAGGCACWTGCACATCTGAGCTGATGTTTTTGTTGCAGGTGCCTGGTATTCAATGGAATAACATGAGAGAAAAMAACTGCTCTCCACACTGCTCTTTATGAAGCTTTACGTATCGGCCTCAAGGCCTTCGGCAGAGCTTCTAAATGGTGTATCATACACTGTGATTGGAGGAAACATGAGGAAGTAATGACTCAGAGCTTCTAAATGGCGTATCATACACTGTGATTGGAGGAAACATGAGGAAGTATGACTCAGAGCTTCTAAATGGCGCATCATACACTGTGATTGGAGGAAACATGAGATAGTAATGTCAGAGCTCTAAATGGCGTATCATACACTGTGATTGGAGGAAATATGAGGAAGTAATGACTTGGAGCTCTAAATGGCATATCATACACTGTGATTGGAGGAAACATGAGGAAGTAATGCAGCTTTATTTTATTTTTTTTAAATGTACCCCTTTTTTTCTCCCAATTTCGATCTGTTCTCGTCGCTGCAACACCTCGGGAAGTCGAAGGTCGAGTCATGCGTCCTCCAAAACATGACCCGTCAAACTGTGCTTCTTAACACCCGCCAGCTTAACCAGGAAGCCGGCCGCACCAATGTGTCGGTTGAAACACTGTTCACTTATGACTGAGCTCGGCCTGAAGGCGCCGGCCCGCCACAAGGAGTCACTAGAGCGCGATGAGCCAAGTAAAGCTCCCCCCCCCCCCGGCCAAATCCTCCCTTAACCCAGACGCGCTGGGCCAATTTTGCGCCGCCCTATGGGACTCACGGACGGTTGTGATACGGCCCGGAATCGAAACCGGGTTCGTAGTGACGCCACTAGCAGTACCATAGAGGGCACAGCGGCCTAACGCAGTTTTAAAAGGTGATACACTTAGGACAAAAAGGCATTCAAACATTTCGATTTTCACACTTTCTCTACATGAATCCTTGGGAAACATATTTAGAAAAGGAACACTTTCACCAAATTGCCTGAGAGATATTTCTGTTCTGCCCTTTGGACCCGGATATGTTTAAAAATAAATAATAATAATTGTCATTCTAAGCTGTATACCATCAATAACATGAATTGACCCCCATCCAAGCAACAAGCTCAGAGTACAAAGACAATACCTGAAGTATTACTTGTTCACCCTCAACCATCTCCTTGTACTGGGACAAATTACAGAAAAATAGGTTAAAACATGAATTAATTAATTGATTGTTATGAATTATTAATTGTTGACTGCGGTACTGTGCTGTGCTATTTTCTTCCATTACTCCTCCTCAAAATGTTACCTCCAGTTCTTTTCCCCATAACGGCCTTTAGGCCTTACAAATTCCATTAAATCCACCTATAAAATGGCTATATATATATATATCCCTGTGGTATGTGGTAATTTGCGGAGGTTTTTTTTCTTAACACTTACAGTATATCAGAATGTAGGGGAATTAGTTGTTTTTCTGTCCACTTTAACTAAGCTGGAGATCCACGTCGATTTATTTCTAACTTACAGTATCAGAATGTACAGGGAATTAGTGTTTTTCTGTTCCACTTTAAACTAAGCTGGAGATCCACGTCGGAAAGTATTCAGAGCCTTAACTTTTTTCATTTTGTTACGTTATTCTAAATGGATAAAATAAAATACTAAGAAATCTACACACAATACCCCATAATGACATCAATACCCCATATTGACATCACAATACCCCATAATGACAAAACGAAAACAAGTTTATATTTTTGCAAATGTATTCAAAATAAAAAACAGAAATACTTTTTACATACGTTTTATTCAGACCCTTTTCTATGAGACTTGAAATTGAGCTCAGGTGCATCCTGTTTCCATTGGTCATCCTTGATGTTTCTACAACTTGATTGGAGTCCACTTGTGGTAAATTCATATGATTGGACATGATTTGGAAAGGCACACACCTGTCTATATAAGGTCCCACAGTTGACAGTGCATGTCAGAGCAAAAACCAAGCCATGAGGTCGAAGGAATTGTCCGTAGAGCTCTGYGACAGGATTGTGTCAATGCACAGATCTGGGGAAGCATACTAACAAATTTCTGCAGCTTTGAAGTTCCCCAAGAACACAGTGGCCATCATTCTCAAATYGAAGAAGTTTGGAACCACCAAGACTCTTCCTAGAGCTCGCCGCCCGGCCAAACTAAGCAATCGGGGGAGAAGGYCCTTGGGCACCTAAAGACTCTCAGACCATGAGAAACAAGATTCTCTGGACTGATGAAACCAAGATCGAACTCATTGGCTTGAATGCCAAGAATCACATCTGGAGAAAACTTGGCAACATCCCTACGGTGAAGCATGGTGGTGGTGGCAGCATCATGCTGTGGGAATGTTTTTCAGCGGCAGGGATTGGGAGACTAGTCAGGATTGAGGGAAAGATGAACCGAGCAAAGTACAGAGTAACTTGATGAAAACCTGCTCCAGAGTGCTCAGGACCTCAGACTGGGACGAAGGTTTACCTTCCAACAGGATAAGACCCTAAGCACACAGCAAAGATAACGCAGGAGTGGCTTTGGGACATGTCTCTGAATGGCCTTGAGTGGCCCAGACAGAGCCCAGACTTGAACCCGATCGAACATCTCTGGAGAGACCTGAAAATAGCTGCATAGCAACACCCCCCATCCAACCTGACAGAGCTTGAGAGGATCTGCTGAGAAGAATTGGAGGAACTACCCAAATACACGTTGGCCAAGATTGTAGCGTCATACCCAAGAAAACTTGATGCTGTAATCGCTGCTTCAACAAAGTACTGAGTAAAGGGTCTGAATACTTATGATGTGATATCAGTTTTTTTGAAATATTATATTATATTTATTATGCAAACATTTAAGAAACTGTTTTTGCTTTGTCATTGTGGGGTATTGTGTGTAGGTGAGAAAAAAAAAACATTGAATTCATTTTTAGAATAAGGCTGTGAATGTGGAAAAAGTCAAGGGATATACAGTGTATACAGTGTTTCCTCTGGGGGAAAGTTAGCTAGTTGGTGGGGGCCGTTTAAGGGGGGTTCCGGGCCCCCCCCCCCCCAAAAACAAATATGTTTAAGTCCCTCAAAAGCTTGGTTCTGGTGACGTTTGTTTTAAAGGAAAAAACTCAAACCATCTAAAATATAATTTCCACCCCCAGAAATGAGCTCAATAACGTATTGGGGAAATGATTATAGTTTACAGAAAATGATTATAGTTTACAGGAAATGATTATAGTTTACAGGAAATGATTATAGTTTACAGGAAATTAAAATAGTTTACAGGAAATGATTATAGTTTACAGGAAATTATTATAGTATACAGGAAATGATTATAGTTTACAGGAATAGATTATAGTTTATAGGAAATGATTATAGTTTACAGGAAATTATTATAGTTTACAGGAAATGATTATAGTATACAGGAAATGATTATAGTTTACAGGAAATGATTATAGTTTACAGGAAATGATTATAGTTTACAGGAAATGATTATAGTTTACAGGATGCAATTTGTATTGATATAATCGTTAGGCGTCTATTATACCACCGATATTGCTGCAACTAAGGACTTGCACTCAATGAGGCTGAGTTATACGGCCATAGCAAACAGCAAAACGTCATGCGTCATCCGGAGGCCAGCGGCTCCTTAGTGGGCCTGCGGAACTTTAATGCAGGAAACTCAAACCATTTCTGCCTAATCTTCTAGCAGCAGGTTAAATGTGCAACCGAGGGCGGGGGAAAAACAAAGGACACACACATATTACTCCAAAACACACATGAGTCACTGTAACAAAGCTCTTCCCTCGCCCGTCCAATTTCGGCAAATCTGACCCATAATTCCAGTCCTCTGATACCACTGTATATACAAGCAAAAACTAAAGCAAGGAAGCACCGTTTTGTTTTAAAAATGAGTATCGGATAGTGTACAAAGTTTTAGGATCTGCTGAGCTATGGCTATGAAACGTAACGTCTCGTAGTAAAATCATGCTCTTCGCCTCAGATCAAGTTAGATAGAATAAATGAGATGGATTTCCAGGTAAGATTGGGCACTGATCAACTTTAGACTTGTTAGTAGCCGAAATCAATTTCCGTCATTTATTTTAGTCTTTTTACTTTAACCTTATAATTTAACTAGGGCAAGTCAAGTTAAGAGATAAAAAATTCTAATAAACCATATTGCAATGACGGGCCTACCCAGCCCAAACCATTGGAAACCACCCCCTAAATATACATCACATTCACTGCAACAGTTAGTATTTGAAATTCACAACATGCCCAATTCTCTACTAGCTTAATTTTCTGGTCATCCATTACAGGCTCTTCAATAAAGATTTCCATCGTTAACATCTGGTCAGTCATCGCCATCATTTGGAGAATACACTCTATCGTGCATTTAGTAAACACAATCTACACCTCTTGCACGCAATTATCATATATGCTGCCACAGCAACCTTAATGACACAAACTGCCGCTCCTCTACTGCGCAACTTTAAGAAATGTATTCGCCAACGGCCGCTGCAATCGTATGCAACTATTTGAAGTAGGCTAACGCTCGCTCATGTGAGGCGACTAATACGGCTCCTGTCCAACCCTAGATGCTCAGAGCATCAATGCACACATATGATGCTAAACCGCCCTATAGACCCCCCAAGTTTACAATTATCTTGCTACCGGCATTTCGCCATTTCCAATAAATGTATAAGGCTCCGCAATGAGTATCGTCCTACCTCTTAATTAACTTGGCCTACTCAAAAGATAATTACTTATAACCTGGAATAGCATGCAAATGGAACATAGCACTTCACAATAAGTACACTGCGCTTTCTAAAAGCATACTATAATATTCTATCTATATTTCTAGTCAATATTAGAAACTTAGATAATATCTGTTTCTCCTTCATCCAGGAACACCGCTCAGCTCAACGGTTCATCACAAAAAGGCTGTGTTACATCGTAGATTACAAAGCAGGCCACTCGTCTGCCTCCACTCACGCGGAGATGATGTTTCCCCGGGCCACTTCCGATTCGGTTCTAAGTTTAGGTGTTAGCTAGTCTGGTCAAATCTTGCCTCGAGGAGACCAGACAGACAGAGTGTTAAAAATATCAGTTAAGAACAATGGTGCAGGAATGAACAACGGCTGACAAAACCAAAACTGTAGGTACTCAGTCACTTCCCTATTCTGGTAGCCCCATAACAGGAGCAGAAGCCTCAGGATAGTCAAATCGAGCCTTACTGCGGCTCATCCAAGAGCTCCGGTTGGCCATGCTAGTAACCGGACACCTTAACATGCCCAACAGTGCATCGTGCATGGCAAGAGTTACGCCGCGAAGGAACATAATGTAACAAAGAACGCCATGACACAGTCATTTAATCGAAATCAATGTTCCGAATTCAGCCCAAGTAATCCTACACCACAACCCATGAACCCGCACAAGGCCATTCCAACCCACTCCCAGGCCGCGTCAATTCCTGCCAAAAATCACAGAAATTTTGTGTTTGATATAACTACTTGAAACGAAAATAAATAATTATTTTAGACTGTCATATTCAAATAAAATCAAGGTCGCCTCCGTCGCTGACTGGGACCGTAATATAAAATTACACTCCATTAATTCAGGCTTCGAGCCACAAACCTAAAACGACACAGATTATCTCCAGAATGAATAAAAATGTGAGAAACATCCGGTTTGGGCTTTCAATATACCGACTCGACGTTATGCTCTTAAAGTAGGGGAAGTGATAGGAAATCCAGATCACACTGATAGTGCGCCGAGTAACCGTTCATATACAATAATGGAGCACACGTGCATGGAAATGCTCGCGCCAGAGAACAAATATCAATGCATAACCATAGAATCTCGTCGCGATATCTCCTCAATCAATAGAGAGTTACTCTAGCAAAATAACTTCAAGCCCATACCTCTATACATACCCGCTGCACATCATCCTCCAGAGATCATATCTCCCCTATAGTCTTCTGGATCTCTACACTGCTCCTGGATTCCTCGTTGATCCCTGCTCTTCCCACCACTCATATTGATTAACCTTATATCTCCAGCCATTCCTTTCGAATATCACATACCGGGCCACTATTTGCTCTTCTGAAGGGTCTATATTGGGTTAGTTTTAAAAGTTAAATCTTTGGCCAAACAGTCCGTTGAAGAGCAGGATGTGTGGCTGACGTTAGCCACCGAGCTAGTATAAGACCTCCGTAGCACAGAGTATTTTAAATTTGACATTGCAAAATTGTACATTGTGGTTGTAGCTTAGAAGATATCCGGAATAAGTTAATACATAGTAACAACATACGGTTTTGTACTTATAAGTAAACAGATCGTTGACTACAACTAAGTTCTTTAACCACACTGTTGTTGTTACCATGAAGTGCGGTAAAAAAACTTAATGCTTCCTAACCCTTTAACTTTTTATCTGAGAAGAACAATATTTGTTTCACTCAACTGCGTTACCAACTACCCGTCAGCAGATGTCGATCTGCGACTTTACGGCAATGCTGTGGGAGTGACGTATATTCTAGTGGACGGAACGCTCTCTATCAAACAGCAGCAACAGTCGAGTCAGCCACCTCGGTAGCTTGTTAGCAAAATAGACGAAACCCAATAAAAGCTCTTAGACGCTTTAGTATATTAGGCCACTGTGATTTTACAACCACTTCTTGTCGTCTAGTTACGTTATCTCGATTTAACTTTAATATTTACTGCTGTTAGTTATTAGAATCAGCTAGCGAGCTGTTAAGTATCAAGGCACTAAGCTAAAAGTAACGCTAATCCTGCTAGCTAGCTAAAATCCAAACCCGACATGACCGTACTCCACACTAAAGCTACTACCTTCCTCCTGCTAAACACGAATGAGGATGGATCTGGCTGTACCGGAGAACAGGAAAAAGTCTTGTGAAAGAGGCAGCGAAGCATCAGGAGACAGGATGTGAAAAGTAAGGCAAAAGGACTCGATCTGAGTAATGACTCCAGGAGAGGGATTTGAGGGCTTGAGGTTGTTATTAACGGATTTGAGAAGAAATGGAGAGAAATACGGTGTTACAGATGTCAGAAGTGAATGAAGAGACCTGAGAAGTAGTCTAGGAGCGCTTCATTCACCTGAAAGGGTGAATAGGAGCTGAGTAGGTGGCGAGACGAGGAATTTGGTGTAACAGGCTGGGTTGAGATAAGAGGGGAGGACAATAGGCAGATTTGGCTTTGGAGGTTGGTGGTAGAGACATTAAAGAGGAAAATGGGTGGGGGCTGTGGAGGTGGTGAGTGTAGCTGGTCAAATCGTGAAGAATAGATAGGAGGGGAACACTGGAGGGGAGATGTGGTCCGGTAAGAGACCTGAAGAAGTAGGAAACTAGCGTGTGATATCTACCCGGCGTGAGGCATCGCGCGGAGATTGGTAGAGACTGAGATGGCCTGAGTGGTAGAGATGGATGCTGAGGTAGAGACCTGCGGATGGCTGAGTGGTGAGTTATTTTCGAAGGATTCGCGTTAGCTGGCGAACCTTGGGATTTAAAGTTGAGATCCATGAGTGGTTAAGAGAACCTGGTTCGAGAGAATAGCATAACTCATGACGCTATGAGAGGATAGGAGATTTAATGCATGGGAGAAGCCGTGGAGTGGGCTCAGGTTGTGGATGTTCATCGGACCTCCGAAAGCTGATAATGAGACTGGGATGGTAGGTTAGAAGTTGTAATACGGACCTTTTGACTTGACAAATGTAACAGGTTGAGTTGAGGTCTACGGAGGATGGAAGCTTAGAGGAGTGTAGCAACCTGAGGAAGCATTTGCTTGTAGGTTAGGGCTTGCAGTGATTTGGATGTCCATGGCTGATATGAGAGCGAGGAGACCCCTGAATGCGGCATGGTGATGTTGGCTTACATCCAGAGACCTTGAGATTGGCTGTGTGAGTGTGGTGAGAGGCACCATTTTGAATGTATGAGCCTAGTGTATGTAATGATTAACCAATGCCGCGGACTTTTAGTCTTGAGATTGTCGGTGGTGAGAAAACTGGAAAGGATGTTATAATCAATACCGAAGACCTATGCGCATTGTCATGAGCTAGCCTTGTGCAGATAGGATAGCTGATGTCTGGCTGGACACCTTTCGCTTATCAGGTGAACCGTCCATAAGAATGATATCCCGGCTGTTTTATTTAGCTCCAATGTGTTGATAGAAGAAGAACACCTTAGAAAGGATGGTCTGTACCTGATGTTCAACACAAGTGTAATTCCTGCTCCGCGTATCAGGACTGGATAGGATGGGTACCTCACTGAAGGTGAGGATCAGTATAACAATAAGGGTTAGGGTAGGTGATCTATGAGGGTATTGGTTAACAAGATTGCCTAGGATCATAATTAGGATCGTAGTGTCCTCATGTATAGTGTGAGGAGTTACACTTTTTCCATTCTCTGCACCATCATCATTCTTTATTAGCAAAACAGTATTGTTTGGTATTTATAACAGCTAAATTGTTATGTGTAAATGGACACTGTCACAGATTTTGTGATTGATAGGATTTGATAAAGCTTAGGACTATTTTTTAAAGGAGGACAACCCTGCTGGATTTAAACGAGGCCAAAAAATGTCAAAGCCTTGAGACTCTGGTGGATAATTTACAGCCTGAGGGATGGGGCTGGAGAAATTGTAAACCACTCTCAAATTCATATGAGAAAAAGCATTGTAGCCAACCATAACCCAAAACCCTAGGGACCTCTTCAAGAAGTTCAGACATCTTGGTTCCTGTAACAGTATAAAGCGTGTTGGCTTTAGTACAGTCGCAGGACCCAGGGTTTGAGTCCAGCTCAGGGCTACCCCCTGAATTCACATAACAATTATCGTTTTAACACTACTTTTGAAGCTAATAAGTGTTTGCCTACAAAACAGTTGGCGATATACAAGCTTATGTTTTGGACTTTCTGGTGGGGTAATACAGAATCAAATCCAAAGTTTATTTTATATAGCCTTCGTACATTCCGCTAATATCAGCATAAAATCCACTGTGTATTTGAGGTAAAGGGTAAAAGGTGATGCCCGTGATGTGGACAATTGTCTAAAGACAGTCAAAGTGAGCAACAATAGACATTTTTAGTCTTTTTTTTTTATTTTTAGTTAGTAAAGTGGATGATTGTAGGCTATATAAAGTTATTAATTCAAATTCAAGTTTTATTTTTATATGCCCTTGTACATCAGCTAATATCTCAAAGTGCTGTACAAATACCCAGCCCTAAAAACCCCAAACAGCAAGCAATGCAGGTGTAGAAGCCGGGTGGCTAGGAAAAAACTCCCTAGAAGGCCAAAACTAAGAAGAAACCTATAGAGGAACCAGGCTGATTGCGGTGGTGGCCAGTCCTCTTCTGGCGAACATGCACTGTGCGGGTGGAATTATAACAGAACCATGGCCAAGATTTTCAACATGTCATAGATTTGACAACGCATTGGTCAAATAATAATCAGGAATAAAGTCAGTTGGCTTTTCATAGCCGATCATTAAAAGGTTGAAAACAGCAGGGTCTGGGGGACAGGTAGGGGTTCCATAACCGCAGGCAGAAACAGTTTAAAACTGGGAACACCAGCAAGGCCAGTTGTGGACTGGGACAGGCAAGGATCATTCATTGCCCGGTAGTCTGACGTATGCGGTTCCTAGGCTCCAGCGTCCTCCCGAGAGAGAGAAAGGAAAGAGAGAAGGGAGACATTAGAGAGAGCCAAGATGTTCAAAAATGTTCATTAAATAAAGCATGGTCAAATAATAATCAGGAATAAATGTCAGTTTGGCCTTTTTCATATGTACAGTTGAAACAATTCTGAGGCATTTTTAAGTTATATTTCTTTCAAAAAGTAATGGCTATTATGTCTGCCCCATTCAGTTTGACTGGTCGATTGTGTGCTATATATATATATATATATATATATATATATACAGTTAGTGTTTCTCTGTGTTTCATTTAAGTGTGGCTCTGCACACGGCTTGTAGAATGCATAGAATAAATATCAACCAAAAAGTAAAATATCGCTATTTCTAAGCCGAACATAGTCTTCAGTAAGCTATGCTGAAAGGGTTAGTGTCGCATTTTCTTGGTTAAACAGATCATCTTCTGGGCTTACAACACAGTAGTCTGACGAGATTCTATTTAGCTATGTGAGCTAGCGGCCTGCAACTCAAGAACCACCGCGCGCCAGTGCCCATGACACAGTACAGAACGCTCTGCGGCGCGAAACACTTGAAATCAACCTCAGAGTGCTGCTGGGTGAGAACTCCAATAAAGGTATTTAGCTTGTTTTTTGTTCGAACGACGTTAGCTCAGCCAACTCAGTTAACTACACTAAGCTGCTATTAACCTACAAACTCTACAAACATCATTCAGATCTATGTACACTTGTAACCTTAACTATCTAATATCCACAGTATGTGTGATGGAATAGAGCATTGTTAACTAACGTTACTTGCTTTAGCAAGTTAGCTAGCTAGTTGGTTTGGGAACTGTATCAAGCGCAAGATAGCTACATTTATCAGTCTTTTCCCATTCTTTTCTTTTTTATATTATTATTATTTATAATATTATTATTATATTGGGGAGCTTGGAACAAGAGCAATTCAGAGTAACGTTTAATTAGCTAGCAGAATTCTGGGACGAGTGAGGTGGGATGAATGAGGACAGAGTGGAGAGTGGGAACGAGGAGAGAGGAGAGAGAGGAGAACAGTGAGGAGAACAGAGGAGAACAGAGGGAGAACAGAGGAGAGAGGAGAACAGAGGAGAGAGGAGAAAGAGGAAGAGGGAGCTGAAACAGAGGAGAGTTGAACAGAGGAGACTGCACAGAGTGAAGAGGGAACACAAGGAGAGGCGGAACAAGAGCGGAGAGCGAAAACAGAGGAAGCGGAACAGAGGAGAGCGTAAACATGAGCGAGAGCTTTGAACAGAGCGGAGAGCGGAACAGCAGGGAGGAGAACAGAGGAGACAGAGGACAGAGGATGAACAGAGGAGAGCTGACAGAGGAGAGCTGACAGAGAGAGCTGAACTAATCATGAGGAGAGCTGAACAGAGGAGAGCGTAGAACAGAGGGAGAGGTGCAAGAGGAGGAAGAGGAGGAGAGGACAAGGGAGGAGAGGAAACGAGAGGAGAGTGGAACAGAGGAGAGCGGAACGAGTACGTGAGGAGAAGAAGGAGATGAAAGAGGCAGTACATTAAAAGGAGAGGAGGAGGAGAGAGAGGTGAAGGCCAGTGAGCACGCACCGCACGCCAGATGGAACCAAAGTGGCTTAAAATTGATAAGACTTGAGCTGGCTTTTAATACGCCACATGCGTTGAGTCCACATATCCTTTAATTGGCGAAGGTTAAACATCTTGGGTGCACTATTTAGTCTGAACTAGTCGACAGCGTATGTGTTTATTTCTGAGCCAACTCCACAGGACCTCCGATGACCCGATGGGTCTGGGAACCATTCAACATCGAGAAGGAGGAGGAGAGGCCAGGTGGAGAAGACCAAAGACAGGAGCAGTTCTTGGGCTCGGGACCATTCAACATCGAGGAGGAGGAGGAGAGGCCAGGTGGAGAAGACCAAAGACCAGTTCTGTGCCTGGGACATTCAACATCGAGGAGGAGGAGGAGAGGCCAGGTGGAGAAGACCAAAGACCAGGGAGAGTTCTGGGCTCTGGGACCGTTCAACATCGAGGAGGAGGAGGAGAGGCAGGTGGAGAAGACCAAAGACCAGGGAGCAGCTCTGCGGACATTCAACATCGAGGAGGAAGAGGCCAGGCTGGAGAAGACCAAAGACCAGTGGGCAGTCTGGGGGACCATTCAACATCGAAGAGGAGAGGCCAGGTGGAGCAGACCAAAGACCAGGGAGCTCTGGGCTTCTGGGCATTTCACATCGAGGAGGAGGAGAGGCCCAGTGGAGAGACAAAGACCAGATGGAGAGTTCTGGGCTCTGGGGGAAAACCCCATTCAACATCGAGGAGGAGGAGAGGCCAGGTCGAGAAGACCAAAGACAGGGGATCTGGGCCTCTGGGGACACAACATCGAGGAGGTAGGAGATGCCAGGTGGAGAAGATCAAAGAGCCAGTTCTGTGCACTGGGACCATTCAACATTGAGGAGGAGGAGGGAAAGGCCAGGTGGAGAAGACCAAAGACCAGGGAGCAGTTCTGGGCTCTGGGACCATTCAACATCGAGGAGGAGAGGAGAGGCCAGGTGGAGAGACCAAAGACCCAGTTTGTGCACTGGGACCATTCAACACGAGGAGAGGAGGAGAGGCCAGGTGGGGAGAAGACCAAAGACCAGGGAGCAGTTCTGGGCTCTGGGACCATTCAACATCGAGGAGGGAGAGGGAGGTTCTGGGCCCTGTTCAGAGAGGAGGTAAAACATTTTGTTTTAAATGTTGTGAATGAAAACCAATGTGTTGGATAATAAACAAACTAGTTATTAATCACTTATCTTTCTTTCTTTTTCAGTAGCAAAATAATCTTTTGAATTGAAATGGAGCATTTTTATAGATGTTATTGGTATTTCAATAAATCAAAACTGGAATTTTTGATTCAAACAAGGTTGTAAAAGTTATGCTAGACATTTATAGAATAATCATACCTAGTTTAATGTTTCTGTGACAATCAAATTATTAATTCTTGATTTACAATTTTAAATGGCTTTTGTCCAATGTCTGTTTGAATGTGTGATATAAATCCAACGTTTACCTCAGGACTCTCTTTTGTGTCTTTAGAAAGCTGCAGCACTCACCTTAAG
>NW_019948196.1:0-8689 GCF_002910315.2 Salvelinus sp. IW2-2015
AGAGAGGAGGAAGATCCTACTGCAGGCGGCCTAGTACCTGTATCAGTCCCGATACCTCTTACCTCCACCTACAGTCCCTTACCTCCACCTAGGCAGTCCCTTAACTTCCACCTACAGTGCCCTTACCTCGCCCTAAAGTCCCGTACCTCTTTACCTCCACGCTACAGTCCCGTGCCTCTTTACCTCGCAGCTACATGTCACACCGTGCCTCTTTACGCGCTCCACCTACAGTCCGTGGCCTCTTTACCTGCGCACCTTACATGTCCCGGGGCTCCCCCCCCCCCGCCCCACACGCTCTCTTCAGCTGGCAACGCTGTTGGAGACTATGGATCCATGATTGAAGCGGGACAATGTATGAGCAAGCTCACACAGAGGGCACTACGAGTCTAATACTTCGATCGCAACCTTGATGCAAAGCGCAGTCCAGTGCCTCTTAGACCTTCCGCGCACCTCGGTGTAAAGTTCACACGCCTTCCAACGCTAGGAGCGCACTACTATGTATCACCCTCCTAACTCACCTAACAGTCACCCCTTACCTCACCTACATCCGCTTACCTCCACCTACAGCTCCCTTACCTCCACCTAACAGTCCTTAACCAGCCATATGCACCATAACAGCACGTACCCGTTGAGAGCGTGCTTCGACGAGCGCACAGATGTCTTCACCCTGGAATGTCCTTGAGTGGCAGCAGCAAGCCACGGTACCAGTCTCGATATCACCTGATCTAACATCTCGAGTATGAACGAGTGGTCCCTTACTCATCAGTTCTCCTTAACTGATTTTCTCCAACGACACGTCCGCCTTATACCGATACCAATTCATCGACGCAGGGTCCACATCTACTCAAGCAGATACCTACCAGTCGGTGATCCTTCACAAACTCGGTAACAGTCCGCGTGCCTCTATAGATACTTCTTTCATCACTCACAGTCCCGTGCCTACTATACTACTCCCACCTAGCTATGTTAACCTACATGTACGACATGCTCACATTATATAAATACTGAATGAAACATACTCTCACATTCTACTAGTCTAACTGTCCATCTATTATAAAAAATCACATCAAAAACTAGTACTCTTGTTAGCATGCTCTACATAACTATAACTTAACGGACCATATGTACCTTAACTATCGCGTATCAGTCACACAGTGTCACTGCTGACACTTATAACACAAAGTGCCTAACTGTACGAATGACACGAACACGTGCGCAGTGTCATATACTTTGCCATGTAATCAACAACTATCCAGGCACAGTACGTTTAACTCTGTTTTCACTTCGCTCTCACGCACATACATACAGTCTCTTAGAGCAACATATGAAGCACCAAGTACAGTCTGTTGATGCTCCTCCACTCTATTACAGATGACTCGGAGGCTCCTTCATATACTTCCCACAGGTATAACAGAACGTTACTCTTAGGTTTTGTACCTCCGATCTCATTAAAGTTCCAGGAATGTAGTACGTGACTGATTAACTTCTACTACCACCTACAGTCCTCTACCATTTCTGTTCATCCTAATCCGTTCCCATCTTTGAGACCTCACTTGCACACTACAGTCTCTGTACCCTTATAGGCACTATATCCAAGCTATCAGTCCCGTGCTCTTTATGCCATGCCTAAAAACTATCTCCCTGACAGTTGATAGGCCTTGAAGTCATAAACAGCGGTCATTGCTTGAAGCACAGCGAAGAGCTGCTGGAAATGCAGGAAACGTCCAGCTACTAGTCGCTCTCTGTGTAACCATATCTGTTATCACGCAGCTCCTCACCGTAGAGTCCTCTGGCGTGAGCCCCACTCTTTACCTCGCTCACCAGTACACGAGATCTCCGTCTCACCTTCTTAGTCCACAACACATTACGACTTAAATGTAGTTCAAGCACTATATAAATATCTTTACACCACACAGAATCACTCACGAGCAGACCTTCAGATCGCGCTTGTCACTTCCACCTACATCATTGTCTCGGTCACACTACTCTGTAAACTTATACACCTCTCGCACAAATAACAAAACTCGCGTACTTCTATCTTTTTTATCCTCATGCGAAATAACTACAGGAACCCTCGTTATGGTATTCGTTATATCCATCTACTAGTGGCGCTTTGGTACACCCTATCTTTGTATCCTCAAATATATTCCGCACCTGTTATACAGTCATTGACGCCTACACACCTTTATGTAATGCAGTTCACTATTACCATCTACACTGCTACTCACATACCTCGCTTGGCAATTAACTTTAACGGTCTTTGTTAGTCCACCGACAGTCCCAGTGCTCATATGTAAACACTCTCGCCTCTATCTAGTCCCACTATCACACGCTTTCGTCAACGAGCCCCACGCGCCACTCACAGGTAACACCTGCTTAGCATATTATCTCCTTGTACCACTGACTTCACCTATACAGTCCCGTGCCTCTGTACCGAAGGTTCAGCAATCTCTCTCTAACGTCTTCCGGGTGCTCTTTACCTCACCCCTACAGTCGCCGTGACCCGGTCTTTAGCCTTTCCAACGGTACTCCCTTACCTCGAGCCCGGTCAGTCGCGGTGTACTACCCTAGCCATCACTGTCCTTACCTTTTCATCCTTATCAGGTTCTTTGTTATTTTGGTCTCCACCTATGGTCTACGTTCCTTTTCACCAGCTAGTTCTCATCATCTGCTGATTACATAGTCCCTTCTTGTAGTGCTACACTTTAACAGTCCCGGGATAACACTGTTGTCTTTACCTGCCACCTTACAGTACCAGACTATTATAAACACACATTCCACCTACAGTTTGCCTCTTGACACGGTATTACCAGCCTTCTTTATTACAGTTTGTTAGCCATGTGCTCACCAGCAGTCCCTTACCTAGATTTACCTACCTACAGTCCTTACACACCCGACTCTCATTTCTTTTCACGATTTCTTACAAGGTGCTTACCGTGCTCCTCGTATCGTCGCGAACACCTACATGTGCCTCTGCGTGCTCTCTCTCTACTCAGTGCCTCGCGCTCTTCAGCTTACGGGCGTCTCGTTCGCTTCGCTCTGAGGGAGAGCCGTCTCGAGCTAACCTCTTTCATGTCTGTACTTATAGTGTCACTCCTCTACCTTAGAGCTCGATGGTTCGGATACCTTTCTTATTAAAACACGCTTCTCATCAGACATCCTGCTCCACTATCAGCTTGCGCCTGTGGCCACTCTTCTTACCACGCTATCGCAAACCTTAGCAGTCCGCTCAACCATTATCCACCATACCTCACAGCTTCCCGTGACTTCTTCTAGCCCCTGCACAGAACGCACGAGAAGTCCGCAACACATTATCCACGTAGTTGTACACCATCTTTAGCCAAATCCATATGTTTACAGATGCCACACTACTTTAACTAAATATGCAGGGTTTTAAAAAATATTAACTTGTGTACTTGATTTTAATAAAGGCATTGATGTTTATGGTAGGTAAAGCATTGGTTGCATACGACAAAGTGCTTTTTTCGGCGAATGCGCTTGTTAAATCATCACACCGTTTCGCCCATTCCGAGTTAATTGGTCGACGCTCTGCTCTGGAGAGACCTGAAAATACTGTGCAAGACGTGCTCTTTACCCTCCACCTACAGTCCCGTGCCCGCACTACTCGAGCTCTCCCTCATCACCCTAACAGGTCTCGACCACGAGCTTGTGGTACTTTACCTGCATCACAGGAGAAGACATGGAACAGAAATCTCCCGTGCAACGTATTCATGGACTCTGCACCGCTTTGTACGAGGGTCCGCTCGTAACCTAGATCTTGACCTCCACCCTGACAGTCCCGTGCTCTTTACGCTCCACCTACAGTCCGCTCTTACTCCACCTACAGTCCCTTACCTCCACCTACAGTCTTACCCCCAAGAAGACCCAAAGCTGGTTAAAGCCTTCCAGTCGCCGGTGCCTCTTTACCAAAAGGTCGCACTCCTAAACCAAGGTACCTCGCATTACCGAGTAAAGGGTCGAACATATACTCAGTCTCATGGTGACCTCTATATTGATAGACTACTTTCTCAACATCTTTATAATATTGTCTCGCCGAGACACTTCTGCACACAAAAATCCACAAAACTAGTCATGTCTTCTCTGCTATTGGTCATCTTATGGGCCCGTTAAATCTAGGTGTGCTAGATATTCGCAACTGATGCTGTTAACCAAAACAACTCACCTCACCTCAATACAGTCCCGTGTCGTACTTGTAAACCAAATAAGGCTGTAACGTAAATAAACACTGTGTGAAAAGTCCAGTCCCGAGGGGCTCTCTCTCTTGAATTAACCCTTCTCACGAATGACTCTGTACTCTCTCGTATCCTGCTGTGTTGACCTGTTATATCCACCTAATAACAGTTCCGCTTTTATACTCTAATATCTACTACGCAATTTCTTCTATCAAGTGTTGTCCGTTAATACTTTATATGTGTATTTCTCTATGCCAGGTTTCCACCTACCTCACGCTATTGAGCCGGTGAACGCATCCACCTACAGTCGCTTACGCAGCTACACAGAGCAATACAGATGCGCCTCTTCATGTCCTGGACAGATCCAGGCCTGCGCTGGGTTGCAACCAAGAGCATAACACCTACTCTCCACTACAGTCCCGCGTGACTTCTTCTATAGCCTGGCAGACGCCTCACAGATCGCACCACAGTGCCTTTTTTACCTCGCTCGCTCTCGCGCTCGGCGACTGGACAAGTCCCTCCTTGAGCTCGTCACGCACTCATAGACACAGTCTCCTCGTCCGTAACTCGCTGAGGTTACTTATTAGCCTATATCCCTCTAACCCCTTACACACGTCAACGCTTGCCGATCCGTCCTTCACCCTTTCGAACCTACTTACTACATAACTGTCGCGTTGGACTCCTGCTCACACTTCTCAAAGAGTCCCTCCAACTTCTTGACCCCATAACCCTCTTGAACCCTCTAACTCCTGTCACCCATGTCAGAGTCGTACCTGTAGCACTCTCTGTTATCCACGCAACGTGACGCATCACTTCTCAAGATGCCTGAGCGACATACAGTCCCGTTCACTGTCCAAGCTGGGCGGTCATCTTTACTTCACCACAGCTACAGTCCAGTTAGACACGTATGCAAGGCTTGCATGAGGCCGGTACAGTCCCTATTAGACGTGGGCTGAGCATGACCTCGAGGACTCCGTAATCCACCATGCTTATGACCGCTGATCTCGAGCTACACTGTGTCTTACTCGCATCGGGAGAGTAACCCATGACCCATACCACAGTCCGACAAGCCCTGTGATGGCAGTCGCCTAACAGCAAATTATTCCCAGTCCTAACCTACGCATTAAAATAACCTCACCATACAGTCCTTACCCTCCACTACAGTCGGTGCCTCTCTGAGCCTATCTCGTCAATTCTACAGAGCGGTCGATGTGCCTGCTCTATACCTCCCACCCCTGAATTAACACCTGCAGACTAGACTCAGTGCCTGGTATTGTGACACGCGTTGCAGCCATAATAGTAGAAGCCCTGTATACTCGGTCTTTATACCTTACTACCTACTCTATTACAGTCCCACATGTATTACAAGCTTAATTCTTAAAAGTTAGACCTGGACATAGCACCAATTTAGCAGCTACGTTTGGTCTAAATTATATATTAAATTGCTTAGATCATGAGTGAAGACTCACTTTAACTAGTGTTTTCACCAACTTCTTTTTATAGACCTAATCCAAGCTTTTGATATCTAGTTGACCAGTCCCTCGCCCTTATCACACCTACCTACAGTCTCCACAGTGGCCTCTTTACCAGGCTTGTCTGTCACCCTACATAGGCCCCCTTTGATGACTCCACGACCTTGTAGGCTTCGGCCACAGGTGCCTCTGTTACGCCTTTAGGAAATCCTATCTCATGTCATGAGTTGGCGCAGTCGCACCATACTTTGATCTCTCGGCATGTCTGTCACCTACGGGTCGGTCAACAGGGTTCACGTCTTCTTCGCGAGCTCTATTCTATTTAACCATAACCAGGCGCTGTCTACTAAGGGCAGTCCGTTGCTCGGATTTATCTATCACAGCCTACAGGGGCTCAGCTCCAGCTTGTAGCCTTTTACCTCACCTACAGTTCCCGTGCGCTCTTTACCTCCACCTACAGTCCCGGTGCTCTTTACTTTTCACTTCACGGGGAGTTGAGTTGTAGCAGGGTGTTGCGTTCCCTCTTCCAAGAGGCGTAAGTACGTAACAAGATAGACATGACGGATAGACATGATGAATAGATATACAACCTTGTCAGCGCTTGCCTACTATCATATTCATAGACAGTTTTGTATTTTTGCATTTAAGTATCCATAGGCCAAGGCAGTTATATACAACTTAAATTATTTAATGACATTACATTTTAATAACATTTTAGCTCAATCATTTAGTGTGTTCCACTATCGAGGTGTTTACAGTACAACATCCATGTGTACTTTCAGCCAGGAGAGATTGACATGCATATTCAGTAATGTATAGCCTCCGGTACATTTAAGGGCAGGCCGGTTGCTCTTGTGGCGGCCCCTCGCTTTCTGAGCCAATTTTAATTTCTCCGAGGTCCCTCTTTGTGGCATCTGACCACACGACTGAACAGTAGTCAGGTGCTCAAACTAGGGCCTGTAGAACCTGCCTTGTTGATTGTGTTGTTAAAAAGGCAGAGCAATGCTTTATTATGGGACAGCTTCTCCCCAACTTAGCTACTGTTGTAGCTGTAATGTTTACATATCCTACATTACTCATCCTCGTATATGTATATACTGTACTCTATATCATCTACTGCATCTTGCCATCTTTATGTAATACATGTATCACTAGCCACTTTAAACTATGCCACTATGTTTACATACCCTACATTACTCATCTCATATGTATAGACTGTACACTATACCATCTACTGCATCTTGCCTATGCCGTTCTGTACCATCACTCATTCATATATCTTTATGTACATATTCCTTATCCCTTTACACTTGTGTGTATAGGTAGTAGTTGTGGAAATTGTTAGGTTAGATTACTTGTTGGTTATTACTGCATTGTCGGAACTAGAAGCACAAGCATTTCGCTACACTCGCATTAACATCTGCTAACCATGTGTATGTGACAAATAAAATTTTGAATTTGATTTGATTTTGTTGTGTCAACATGTTTTGACCATGACAGTTTACAATCCAGGGTAACTCCAAGCTGTTTAGTCATCTCAACTTGCTCAATGGCTTTACTCAAAGCAAGTGGCATGTCATTGGTAAAGATTGAAAAAAGTAAGGGACCTAGACAGCTGCCCTGGGGAATTCCTGATTCTAACTGGATTATGTTGGAGAGGCTTCCATTAAAGAACACCCTCTGTGTTCTGTTAGACAGGTAACTCTTCAGACACATTATAGCAGGTGGTGTAAAGCCATAACACATACGTTTTTCCATCAGCAGACTATGATCGATAATGTCAAAAGCCGCACTGTAGTCTAACAAAACAGCTCCCACAATCTTTTATCGTCAATTTCTCTCAGCCAATCATCATTTGTGTAAGTGCTGTATTTGTTGCGTGTCCTTCCCTATAAGTGTGCTGAAAGTTTGTCAATTTGTWAAGTGTAAAATGGCATTGTATCTGGTCAAACACAATTTTTTTCCAATAGTTTACTAAGGGTTGGAAAGAGGCTGATKGGTTTGCTATTTGAGCCAGTAAAGGGGGCTTTACTATTCTTAGGTAGCGGAATGACTTTTGCTTCCCTCCAGGCCTGAGTGCACACACACTCTCTACTAGGCTTAAATTGAAGATGTTGTAAATAGGAGTGGCAATAACATCCAACACTTTCCTCAGTAATTTTCCATCCAAGTTGTCAGACCCCGGTGGCTTGTCATTGTTGATAGACACCCATCATTTTTTCACCTCTTCCACACTCACTTTACGGAATTCAAAATTACAATGCTTGTCTTTTCATAATTCGGTCAGATATACTTGGATGTGTAGTGTCAGCGTTTTGATGCTGGGATGTCATGTCTAAGTGTGTGTGTTCAGAAATAATCAGAAAATGGATTTCGTCTCTCAGAAGCTGACTGACTGTTACTAAGACGATGTAACGTGAGAGGTGCTGCTTTCTCAATGTACAACGTCTGATCACATTAATTCTGGTCGTACATAGGGCCCAGAGTTTTCCTGAAACCCATCACCTGAACAGGGAAAAACTCTACATTTTGCTATCTATTTAGACTAGTTGTTAAAAACATATACGTTTACCTCATAGTTTTAGGGTTAGGATTACCTCATAGGGTCAGAGTTCAGATGTTAGAGGTCAGGATCTTACCTCGTAGTTTTAGGGTCAGAGGTTAGGGTTACCTCATAGGGTCAGAGTTCAGGGTTCAGATGTTAGAGGTCAGGATCTTACCTCGTAGCTGGCTAGACGGTCCGGGTAGCTGGCTGGACGCTCCGGGTAGCTGGCTGGACGCTCCGGGTAGCTGGCTGGACGCTCCGGGTAGCTGGCTGGACGCTCCGGGTAGCTTTGGACGCTCCGGGTAGCTGGCTGGACGCTCCCGGGTAGCTGGCTGGACGCTCCGGGTAGCTGGCTGGACGCTCCGGGTAGCTGGTCTGGACGCTCCGGGTAGCCGGCTGGACGCTCCGGGTAGCCGGCTGGACGCTCCGGGTAGCCGCTGGACGCTCCGGGTAGCCGGCTGGACGCTCCGGGTTAGGCC
>NW_019948196.1:15063-17092 GCF_002910315.2 Salvelinus sp. IW2-2015
GGCTGGACGCTCCGGGTAGCCGGCTGGACGCTCCGGGTAGCCGGCTGGACGGTCCGGGTAGCCGGCTGGACGCTCCGGGTAACCGGCTGGACGCTCCGGGTAACCAGACATGACCGTCAACCAGACATGACCATCAACCAGACCGTAGGTCAACCAGACATGACCACAGCCTAAATCAGCATACCAGTACCACTTTAATGTCTAAATAAGGACCACAAACAAACTCAAACTCTGATTTTGTGGTTTGTTTTATTTTTACAGGGACAATGCACATTAATCAACGTTTCAGTAAAAGTGCCGGTTTTAGCCAGCCGGCAACTTTTCAATCGCAGTCCCTGGGCAGGTTATTAAAAACAATTACAATACAATCAATGAGCAGTGAGCACACGCAGAACAACAGGACAAGCAAGACGTAGCATACAGACAGAGCAACATAGGACAAGCAAGACATAGCATACAGACAGAGCAACAGGACAAGCAAGACGTAGCATACAGACAGAGCAACATAGGACAAGCAAGACACAGCATACAGACAGAGCAACATAGAACAAGCAAGACATAGCATACAGAAAGAGCAACATAGAACAAGCAAGACATAGCATACAGACAGAGCAACATAGGACAAGCAAGACGTAGCAGACAGACAGAGCAACATAGGACAAGCAAGACATAGCATACAGACAGAGCAACATAGAACAAAAAGCAACAAGACAATTTGACCACATCCCAGAGAATCACTGAATAGGAACCACAAATCAACCACAAACGACCAAAGACAAAAAATGTATACAGTACCAGCTTTGGACACAGCTGCTCATTCAACAAATATCTTAATTTTTTTACCTATTTTCTACACTGTAGAATGTGTGCAAAGCTGACTTTAAGGCAAAGGGTGGCTACTTTGAAGAATCTAAAAATATAAAATATATTTTGATTTAACACTTTTTTGGTTACTACATGATTCCATATGTGTTATGTCAAAATGTTTTGATGTCTTCACTATTATTCTACAATGTAGAAAATAGTAAAAATAAAGAAAAACCCTTGACTGAGTAGGTGTTCTAGAACTTTTGTGTCCAAGCGTTTGATAGGTCGTGTATATATATWTWTTTATTTATTTATTTATTTATTATGATTATTTTCAGGGTGTACTGCAGCCTCTTCAGCACCCCCACATTCCCACTGCTATGCGTCCTCTGCTCTCTCAACTCAGTGTTTACAATGGTGTTTCGTCTTGCTCGACAGTGCCATCTCCCGACTAGAGATCAATGTGACGCCACACTCAGCACAGAGTCGGTCGATACAGGCCGTGTCTATAATAGGTGAATTAAAGATCATTATTATCGGTCTCTGGCTGGGCTTCAGCCCACAAGCAGCATGGGAAGGAATACAGAGGACTCTCTTTTGGGGCTGAAGTATCTGTCATGTTTAAGCCTGGCAGTCAAAACTAAGGAAGGCAGAGCTATACTCCTTTCCTCCCTCAATCCCCCTCGTTCTCTCTCCTTCCCTCCATCTCTCCCTCAATCCCCCTCGTTCTCTCTCCTTCCCTCCATCTCTCCCTCAATCCCCCTCCTTCTTCTCTCCTTCCTTCCCTCTATCCCCCTCGTTCTCTCTCCTTCCCTCCATCTCTCTCTATCCCCCTCGTTCTCTCTCCTTCCCTCCATCTCTCCCTCAATCCCCCTCGTTCTCTCTCCTTTCTTCCCTCAATCACCCCTCGTTCTCTCTCCTTCCCTCCACCTCTCCCTCAAGCCCCCTCGTTCTCTCTCCTTTCCTCCCTCAATCCCCCTCGTTCTCTCTCCTTCCCTCCATCTCTCCCTCAATCCCCCTCGTTCTCTCTCCTTCCCTCCATCTCTCCCTCAATTCCCCTCCTTTCTCTCCTTCCTTCCCTCCATCTCTCCCTCAATCCCCTCGTTTCTCTCCTTCCCTCCATCTCTCCCTCAATCCCCCTCGTTCTCTCTCCTTCCTTCCCTCCATCTCTCCCTCAATCCCCCTCGTTCTCTCTCCTTCCCTCCACCTCTCCCTCCCTTTA
>NW_019948197.1:0-1042 GCF_002910315.2 Salvelinus sp. IW2-2015
ATAGTACACTACTACCCTATGGGCCCTGGTCAAAAGTAGTGCACCACGTAGGAAAGAGCGGGCCATTTGGGACGTAGCACAGTGCTATAGCCAAGCAAGCCCACTCAGTGTAACGCCTGTCGTTGGAATGAGGTGAGGACCAAAGCGCAGCGTGGTAAGTGTCCATATTCAATTTAATAACTGAACACTAAGAATACAAAAATAACAACGTGAATGATACAAAACGAAAACGAAACAGTCCCGTATGGTGAAAACACAGACACAGGAAAACAACCACCCACAAAACACAATAGAAAACAGGCTACCTAAATATGGCTCCCAATCAGAGACAACGACTGACACCTGCCTCTGATTGAGAACCATACTAGGCCAAACACATAGAAATATAACAATAGAACAAAACATAGAACAACAACATAGAATGCCCACCCCAACTCACGCTCTGACCAAACTAAAATAAAGACATAACATAGGAACTGAGGTCAGAACGTGACAGTCAGTTGCTCAGTGACTCGGGCACAGCGACAGCAGTGGAGGATGAGATGGTTGTTCCACCAATCAGGTGGTCAAGAAAAACAGTTGATTTCACCTAACTGTAACACTCTGTCATAAAGAGCACATGTTCAACTTCATAAAAAAAAAAAACACGTTTTACAATCTAAGTAAAAAAGTAAAAATACTATTATAAGTGCCTTATAAAGTAGGGTAGACCATAACAGAGTTGACATCTTAAGCCCTAAGTCGCCTTGTGACAGGGGGAATGGAAGCGTGTTGTGTGCAACAGGGACATTTAATGCAACTGTTTATTTTATTGTGAAAACACTTCTAGCCTGTCTGTAGATAGGTAGCAGGGTAACATGGTAACATGGTAACATGGTAACAGGGTAGCATGGTAACATGGTAGCAGGGTAACATGGTAGCAGGGTAACAGGGTAACAGGATAACATGGTAACATGGTAGCAGGGTAACAGGGTAACAGGGTAACATGGTAACATGGTAGCAGGGTAACAGGGTAACAGGGTAACATGGTAACAGGGTAGCA
>NW_019948197.1:6926-8649 GCF_002910315.2 Salvelinus sp. IW2-2015
CAGGGTAACAGGGTAACAGGGTAACATGGTAACAGGGTAGCATGGTAACAGGGTAACATGGTAACAGGGTAACATGGTAACAGGGTAACAGGGTAACAGGGTAACAGGGTAACAGGGTAACAGGGTAACAGGGTAACAGGGTAACATGGTAACAGGGTAACAGGGTAGCAGGGTAACAGGGTAACAGGGTAACAGGGTAACAGGGTAACAGGGTAGAAGGGTAGCATGGTAACAGGGTAACATGGTAACATGGTAACAGTGTAACATGGTAACAGGGTAACATGGTAACAGTGTAACATGGTAAAAGGGTAACAGGGTAACATGGTAACAGGGTAACAGGGTAGCAGGGTAACATGGTAACATGGTAACATTGTAGCAGGGTAACAGGGTAACATGGTAACATGGTAACATGGTAACAGGGTAACATGGTAACATTGTAGCAGGGTAACAGGGTAATGGCTCATAATATGGTTTTGAGTGGGTTGAAATATTCCTAGAAATCACAGAGGGACATGTAAGGAAGTCACAGAGGGGACATGGAAGGAAGTCACAGATGGGACATGGAAGGAAGTCACAGAGGGGACATGGAGGGAAGTCACAGAGGGACATGGAAGGAAGTCACAGAGGGGACATGGAAGGAAGTCACAGAGGGGACATGGAAGGAAGTCACAGAGGGGACATGGAGGGAAGTCAATCACCACCTTCCGGAGACACCTGAAACCCCACCTCTTTAAGGAATACCTAGGATAGGATAAAGTAATCCTTCTCACCCCACCCCCCTTAAAAGATTTAGATGCACTATTGTAAAGTGGCTGTTCCACTGGATGTCATAAGGTGAATGCACCAATTTGTAAGTCGCTCTGGATAAGAGCGTCTGCTAAATGACTTAAATGTAAATGTAAATGTAATGTAATGGAAGTCACAGAGGGGACATGGAGGGACACTGGCAACATCACGCAGGTCAAATCCTATCCCTGCCCTGCAATCTGAATATATAAACAAAGCCAACATGGAAAAGACAAAGGTGGGAGAGAAAGAGAGAAGAGAGAGAGAGAGACAAGGACTGTGTCTGACAAACGCAGGGTTCTATGGACAAATACATTTTCCTTACAATATCCTTTGAGAACGGCAGGATATATATTGTAATTTTGATCCAATTCAAGAGACAGACACACAAGTAGTACATTTTCACAAGAACACAATTTAGCACAAGGGCAACAACGACACGACGTCAACAATGAACAAATGAACTGTATCTCATGTAACTTCTTTTAACCTTCAAGACAACAAACATAACTCAAGCTGCCCTCCAAGGTTCAACCAGGAGCATTCAGTCACAGTAGGATAGAGAGATTGAAACAAGAGAGAACCGAGGCTATGAGGGGTGGCAGTCTCTTCTGGCTGTGCCGTTCTATACCATCTACTGCATTCAGCCTATGCCGCACGCCATCAATCTATCCATATATATTTATATGTAGCATATTCTTTATTATAATCAGGTCCTTTACATTTGCATGTAGGTATAGGTAGTCGTTGTGGAATTGTTAATGACTTGAATAGATATTACTGCACTGTCGGAACTAGAAGCACAAACATTTCACTACACTCGCATTAACATCTGCTAACACGTGTATGGTGACCAATAACATTTGATTTGATGTGGTCCTGATCAAACAGTAGTGCACTACATATGATTTAGGGTGTAATTTGGAGATGCTGCCAA
>NW_019948197.1:11389-17090 GCF_002910315.2 Salvelinus sp. IW2-2015
CAGTAAGGTCTGCACAAACGCATCACTGGGGGTAAAAATACCTGCCCTCCAGGACACCTACAACACCCGATTTACAGGAAGGCCAAAAAGATATCAAGGACAACAACACCCGAGCCACTCCTGTTTCACC
Source organism: Salvelinus sp. IW2-2015 (assembly GCF_002910315.2). Lineage (NCBI taxonomy): Eukaryota > Metazoa > Chordata > Actinopteri > Salmoniformes > Salmonidae > Salvelinus > Salvelinus sp. IW2-2015. The sequence continues at coordinate 11,520 of NW_019948197.1, forward strand.
CCCGGTTTCATCCAGAAGGTGAGGTCAGTACAGGTCATCAAAGCTTGGGGACAGAGAGACTGAAAAACAGCTTCTATCTCAAGGCCATCAGACTGTGTAAACAGCCACCACTAACATAGTGGCTGCTGCGCAACATACAGAACTCAAATCTCTGCCACTTTAATACATTTAATAAATGATTTAATAAAGGTATCACTAGTCACTTTTAAATAACGCCACTAAAATAATATTCTACATATCCTCACATTACTCATCTCATGGTATATACTGAATTCTATATCAAATCAAATTGTATTTAATAGCCCTCTCTTACATCAGCTGAATCTCAAAGTGCTGTACAGAAACCCAGCCTAAGAACCCCAAACAGCAAGCAATGCAGGTGTAGAAGCACGGTGGCTAGGGAAACTCCCTAGAAAGGCCAGAAACCTAGGAATGAAACCTAGAGAGGAACCAGGCTATGAGGGGTGCAGTCCTCTTCTGGCTGTGCCGTGTCTATACCATCTACTGCATTAGCCTATGCGCACGCCATCAATCTATCCATAATATTTATATGTACATATTCTTTATTATAATCAGTCCCTTTACATTTGCATGTACAGTATAGGTAGTCGTTTGGAATTGTTAAATGACTTGATGAATATTTACTGCACTGTCGGAACTAGAAGGCACAAACATTTCACTACACTCGCATTAACATCTGCTAACCACGTGTATGGTGACCAATAACATTTGATTGATGTGGTCTCTGATCAACAGAAGTGCACTACATATGATTTAGGGTTGTAATTTGGGATGCGTCCTACTGTGACTGAATGCTCCTGGTTGATTATCCTTGTGAGGGCAGCTTGAGTTTGTGTTGTCTTGAAGTTAAAAGAAGTTACATAGATACAGTTCAATTTGTTCATTGTTGACGTCGTGTCGTTGTTGCCTTGTGCTAAATTTGTTGTTCTTGTGAAAATGTACTTACCTTGTGTGTCTGTTCTGAATTGGAGTCAAAATTACAATATATATCCTGCCGTCTCAAAGGATATTGTAAGGAAAGTGTTTGTCATAGATCCATAGAACCGTTGCATTTGTCAGACACAGTCCTTGTGTCTCTTTGTCTCTCTCTCTCTCTTGTCTCTCTGTCTCTCTCTCTCTCTTCTCATCTCTTCTGTCTGTCTCTCTCTCTCTCTTTCTTTCTCACTCTCGCTCGTCTTCTTGCTCTCTTCTCTCTCTCTTATTATTATATATATTCTCTTCTTTCTGTCTCTCTCTCTGTCTCTCTCTGACTCTCTCTTTGTCTTCTCTTCTGTCTCTCTCTCTGTCTCTCTCTCTGTCCTTCGTCTCTTCTCTGTCTCTCTCTTTGTCTCGCTCTCTGGTCTCTCTCTCTCGATGTCTCTCTGTCTCTATCTCTCTCTCTCTTCCCTCTGCTCTCTCTCCTCTCTCTCTCTCTCTCTCGCTTTCTCTCCCACCTTTGTCTTTTCCATGTTGACTTTGTGTTTAGGGCAGGGATAAGATTTTGACCTGCGTGATGTTGCCAGTGCCTGCCATGTCCCTCGTGACTTCTAGGAATATTTCAACCCAATTCAACAAACTTAGTTATGAGTATTATCTACTGTTACCATCTCTGTTGATACCGCTGTTACCGCGTGTTACCATGTTACCCTGCTCTACCCTGCTTACATGTTACCCTGTTACCCTACTACTCCTGTTTACCCGATGTTACCATGTTACCCTGCTACCTGCTACCATGTTTTACCCTGTTACCATGTTACCTTCTACATATGTTACTCTTCTACATGTTTACCTGTTACCGCTTCTACCATGTTTACTCCTTCTTACCATTTTACCATGTTACCTGTTACCATGTCCTTCTAACCCTGTTACCATTCTACCCTGTTACCGTGTACCATGTTACCCTCCACCATGTTACTACTATTCTACCATGTTACCCGGTTACCCTTCTACCATGTTACCCTTCTACCATTTAACCATGTTACCCTGTTACCCATGTTTACCCTTCTACCCTGTTACATTCTAACCGCTATGTTACCATGTTAACCCTGCTACCCTGTTTACCCGCTACCGCTTTCTACACTGTTGATCTTTCTACCCTGTTACCATGCTACCATGTTACCATGTTACCGCTGTTACCCTGTACGCATTGTTACCATGTTACCCTGCTACCTGTTACCCTGCTACCATGTTACCCTGCTACCTGCTACCCTGCTACATGTTTACCATGTTACCCTGTACCCTGGCTACCCTGTTACGATAATACCGCTGTTACCTTCTACCATGTTACCAACTGGTTACCCTGTAGCCCTGTTACCATGCTGACCAATGCTACCATGTTACCCTTCTACCCTGTTACCTGCTCTACTAGTTACCGATGCTTACCATGTTACCATGTTACCTGTTACATGCTACCCTGTTGACCATGCTCACCATGTTACCCGCTTCTACCCTGTTACCCTGTTACCCTGTTACCTGCTACCATGTTACCCTGTTACCCTGTTACCCGTTACCCTGTTACCCTGTTACCATGTTACCATGTTACCATGTCCAGAGTGGAGGTCTGAACAAAGTATCCAATTCTGGAAAGACGTTATCTTCTTCTTTTTCCCTCTGGAGAGCCTTACGGTTGTGGGCGGAGCAGTTGCCGTACCAGGCGGTGATACAGCCCGACAGGATGCTCTCAATTGTGCATCTGTAAAAGTTTGTGAGGGTTTTAGGTGCCAAGCCAAATTTCTTSAGCCTCCTGAGGTTGAAGAGGTGCWGTTGCGCCTTCTTCACCACGCTGTCTGTGTGGGTGGACCATTTCAGTTTGTCMGTGATGTGTACGCCGAGGAACTTAAAACTTTGCACCTTCTCCAATACTATCCCGTCGATGTGGAWAGGGGGGTGCTCCCTTTGCTGTTTCCTGAAGTCCACGATCATCTCCTTAGTTTTTTKACGTTGAGTGAGTGGTTATTTTCCTGACACCACACTCCGAGGGCCCTCACCTCCTCCCTGTAGGCCRGACAACTACTGTTGTGTCGTCTGCAAACTTGATGATTGAGTTGGGTGAACAGAGAGTACAGGAGAGGGCTGAGAACGCACCCTTGTGGGGCCCCAGTGTTGAGGATCAGAGGGGTGGAGATGTTGTTTCCTACCTTCACCGCCTGGGGGCGGCCTGATAGAAAGTCCAGGACCCAGTTGCACACGTCGGGGTCGAGACCCAGGGTCTCAAGCGTAATGACAAGTTTGGATGGTACTATGGTGTTAAAAGGCTGAGCTSTAGTCAATGAACAGCATTTTTACATAAGTATTCCTCTTGTCCAGATGGGATTTTTAGAGTCACAGTGGGTACAACATCACCGATGCACTTTCTAATAAACTCGCTCACCGAGTCAGCGTATATCTCAATGTTGTTTTCTGAACTGAGCGTCTCCTGTTTCGGTTTCTGTCTATAGGCTGGGAGCAACGACATGGAGTCATGGTCAGATTTACCAAAGGGAGGGAGGGGGAGGGCTTTGTATGCGTCGCGGAAGTTAGAGTAGCAATGGTCCAGAATGATACCAGCTCGTGTCGCGCATTCGAGATGCTGATAGATTTTAGGAAGTCTTGTTCTCAGATTAGCTTTGTGTAAAAATCCCCAGCTACAATAAATGCAGCCTCAGGATATATGGTGTCCAGTTTACATAGAGTCCAGTGAAGTCCAGTTCTTTCAGGGCCGTAAAGGCATCTGCTTGGGGGGGATATACACGACTGTGACTATAATCTAAGATGATGGTAGATAATGCGGCCTGCATTTGATTGTAAGGAATTCTAGGTCAGGTGAACAAAAGGACTTGAGTTGTATGTTGTTGTGATTACACCATGAGTCGTTAATCATAAGGCATACATGGTAACAGGGTAGCAGGGTAACAGGGTAACATGGTAACTCCGCTCTTCTTCTTACCAGAGAGATGTTTGTTTCCGTCGGCGCGACGCGTGAAGAAACCGGTTGGCTGTACCGACTCTGACAACTTATCCCGAGTTTCCGTGAAACATAACATTTTACATTCTCTGATGTCTCTCTGGAAGGCAATTTAACCCTAATTTCGTCCACCTTGTTGTCTAGAGATTGCACATTGGCGAGTAATATGCTCGGAAGCAGTGGATGGTGTCCTCGCCTTCTGAGTCTGACCAGTAGACCACTCCGTCTGCCTCTCCTGCGGTGACCGCGTTGTTCTGGGTCGCCCTCTGGGATAAGATCCCATGTCCAGAGTGGAGGTCTGAACAAAGGATCCAATTCTGGAAAGACGTATTCCTGGTCGCAATGTTGGTAAATTGACGTCGCTTTTAAATCCAATAGTTCCTCACGGCTGTATGCAGATTTTTTTTTAGATTTTCCTGGCTAACAATGTAAGAAATAAAACATGTATAAATAAATACTGCATAGTTTCTTAAGGACCTGAAACGAGGCGACCTTCTCTGTCGGCGCCATTGTGCATGGACCCTGGTCTAAAGTAGTGCACTATATAGGGAATAGGGTGCATGGACCCTGGTCTAAAGTAGTGCACTATATAGGGAATAGGGTGCATGGACCCTGGTCAAAAGTAGTGCACTATATAGGGAACTGAGGGAAAAGGGTGGCAATGGACACTGGTCAAAGAGTAGTGCCACCATATAGGAGTAAGGGTGCCATTAGGGCCTGGTCTAAAGTACGTTGGCACCACTATAAAGGGATATAGGGTGCATAGGGACCTGGTCAAAGTAGTGGGGCACTATATAGGAAAAAGGGTGCATGGACCCTGGTCAAAGTTAGTCGCTATATATGAGGAATAGGGTGCAATGGACCTGGTCAAAAGTAGTGCACTATAATTAAGGGAATAGGTGTGCATGGACGCTGGTAAAAGTAGTGGCACTAAACTCTGGAATAGGGTGCCATTTTGAGACAATGAGCATAGATGTACATGAATATTTCTTTATATTAATATTCACGCTTTATGAAATTGGATGTACAGTTATGCTACAGAATGACCACTGTCTGTGTGTTGGCTTCTGGTTGTATTGGCTGACGTCATCACTTTCCGACTTTCTTGGATAAATAAAGGGTTTAAATATACAGTGGGGAGAACAAGTAATTTGATGATACACTGGCGATTTTGCAGGTTTTTTCCTACTTACAAAGCATGATAGGGTCTGTTATTTTTATAAGGTAACTTCAGACTATGAGAGACGGAAATCTAAAACAAAAATCAGAAATCAATTGTATGTGATTTTTTACGGTAATTAATTTGGCCTTTTTATTGCAATGAACATAAGTATTTGATAATCAGAAAAGCAGAACTTAATATTATGGTAAGCAGAAACTTGTTTGGCAATTACAGAGATCATGGACGTTTCTGCTGTTTCTTGACTAGTTTGCACACACTGGCAGCAGGGATTGTTGGCCAATCCTCCCTACAGATCTTCTCGGCAGATCCGTCAGGTGTTCGGGGCTGTCGATGGGCAGTACGTGACTTTTCTGCTCACTCCAAAGAGTTTTTATTGGGTTCAGGTCTGGAGACTGGCTCTAGGGCACTGCCAGGACTTTGAGATGCTTCTTACGGAGGACTCTTG
>NW_019948197.1:17375-22922 GCF_002910315.2 Salvelinus sp. IW2-2015
CTCTCGTTGTAGGGTAGGATAGTATAGTGTTACACTGACCAGTATTAGACCTCTCTTGGGGATGAATAGTATAGTTTACACCTGACCAGTAAATTAGATCCTCTCTTTGAAAGGTAGGATAGTTAGTTTACACCTGACCAGTGAACTAGATCCTCTCTTTGAGGGGTAGGATAGTATATGTTTATACCTGACCCATAGAGTAGATCCTCTCTTTGAGGGTAGGATAGTATAGTTTACACCTGACCAGTAAAGTAGATACATATTAGAACATAGTAGGATAATATAGTTTTACAGCCACTCACCTCCTTGTTGTGTCAGCGTACCTCCTTAACTCTCTCCACAGACACAATGTTGTTCTCTACATCAGTCCAGGACCTCACGAATCCAGCTCAGAATACCTGTCACCTAACACATTACATCACAAGTTACTGCTGTGTGTGTGTGTGTGTGTGTGTGTGTGTGTGTGTGTGTGTGTGTGTGTGTGTGTGTGTGTGTGATGTGTGTGTGTGTGTGTGTGTGTGTGTGTGTGTGTGTGTGTGTGGTGTGTGTTGTGTGTGTGTGTGTGTGTGTGTTGTGTGTGGTGTGTGTGTGTGTGTGTACGTACACACCTGTAGTGAGTGTGACACAGCCAGTCCTACTATACCAGGCTCAGTGTGTCTCTGCCATCACAGCCAAGGTGGCTGCTGCCAGCACCAACAGATTCCCAGGAACTCTAGGTTCACCCGCCAGCCCTGCAGACAGCGCAGGACAGAGGTCAGGGGTTAAGATGACACAGGTTCATAGCATCGATGTGTCCTTATGTATCAAACATATCAGAGTAGTATCTAGGATCAGCTTTTCCGTTTGGATCACAATGAAGAAGAATCCATGGACAGGAAGGAACTGATCCTACACTCATAGAAAACAGGATTCCAAAAGGGCTTTTCGTCTGTCCCCATTGGGAAACGCCTTTTGGGTTCCAGGTAGAACCCTTTTTCAGTTCCAGTAGATCCATCTGTAAAAAGGGTTCTACATGGAACCCAAAAGGGTTATACCTGCACACTTAAAGGTTCTTCAGCGGGTTCTCCTAATCGGGACAGCCCGAAGAACCGTTGAAGGTTCTAGATTAGCCCTCTACTCTGAGATGCTTAGTACATACCAACCAAGATTTACAGTACTGCAGTTAGATAATACATACCACTCCAGATTACAGTGACTACTGCAGTTAGTTAGATAATACATACCACACCAGATTACAGTGAATACTGCAGTTAGATAATACATACCACAATCAGATTACAGTACTAGCAGTAAGATAATACATACCACTCCAGATTAATGACTACTGCAGTTAGATAATACATACCCACTCCAGATTACAGTGACTACTGCAGTTAGATAATACATACCACACCAAGTTACAGTGACTACTGCAGTTAGTTAGATAATACATACCACACCAGATTACAGTGACTACTGCAGTTAGATAATACATACCACACAATCAGTGACTACTGCAGTTAGATAGATAATACATACCACATAGATTAAGTGACTACTGCAGTTAGTTAGATAATACATACCACATCAGATTACAGTGACTACTGCAGTTAGTTTAGATAATACATACCAACACCAGATATACAGTACTGCCGTTAGTTAGATAATACATACCACCCCAGATTACAGTACTGCAGTATAGTTAGATAAATACAACAACAGCCAGATTACAGTGACTACTCAACTGAGCAGTTAGTTAGATAATACATACCCACACCAGATAGCAAGTACTGTCAGTTAGTTAGATAAACATACCACACCAAGATTACAGTGACTACTGCAGTTAGTTATAATACAACCACATCAATTACAGTGATATACTGTTAGCAGTTAGATAATACAATTACGCACAATCCAGATTACAGTGACTACTGCAGGTTAGTTAGATAATCATACCACATCAGCATACAGTGATTACTGCAGTTAGATAATACATACCACACCAGATTACTGTGACTACTGCAGTTAGTTAGACAATACATACCACACCCCAGATTACAGTACTGCAGTTAGTTAGATAATACATACCACACCGAGCCCAAGATTACAGTACTGCAGTTAGTTAGAATATATACCACACACATCAGATTACAGTGATTACTGCAGTTAAATAATACATACCACACACCTATCCAGATTACAGTGATTACTTGCAGTTAGATAATACATACCACACCAGATTACAGTACTGTAGTTAGTTAGATAATGCATACCACTCCAGATTACAATGATTACTGCAGTTTAGATAATAACATACCAACATCAGATTACAAGATGGACTTCTGCAGTTAGTTAATAATAAAGCATACACACACACCAGACATTACAGGTGACCTAACTGCAGTTAGTTAGATAATCACCACACCCTATAACCGCCACAATGGCGTAACTCGGTCCAGCGCGCACTGAAGACAAGCAATGTGTGTATTTCCAGATTACAAGTGACTTACTGCCGGTAGTTCGCTAAGATATACATAATACCAACAGCACGCGTGAAAAATTTTTGGACTGTTCGGTCAAAGCAATGTTACTATAAACTTTTAGTATGAGAGCCGATAAAACGTAGAAGTCCCCAGATTACAGTGATATACTTCGCACATGTTAGATTTAATACACCATATACCCACAACGCCTTCAGCCAAGATTAACACGTGATTACTGCAGTAGAACTAATACACTAGCCACATCAGAATTACATGTGACCTACTGCAAAGCTTGATATGATACCATACCACAACCTGACTCCAGATTCAGATTAACAGTGACTAGTACTGCAAGTTGAGTTTAGACTAATACACAAACCTACACACACTTTAACTACCTCATGCTATCTCAACGCGACCTTCCAAACCAGAATTGCAAGTACTGCAGTTTGTTAGATACATGACATACCACAACAAATTTCTCACGCTCAGATTTACAGTGATTACTCTGCAGTTAGATAAATAGCACTAAACCACATATGTTGCCAACCGCAGAATTAAACCAAGTGATTAAATGACTCCGCACGTTAGATAATCCGACAGTACCTCACAAACGCCAGATTACAACGTAACTGGTAGTAAGTAGATAATGCAGTACCAAACACCACTGATCATACTCCAGGATGTAAACCAATGGATTAACTGCAGTTAGAAATATTAACCTCACAGCCAGATTACAAACAGTGAAACTACATGCAAGTTTAGTTAGATAATACGATAAACACGTACACACAGATTAAAGACAACCTATGACTAACTGCCCGAGGTAGTTAGCACCTACATGAACCTACTACATTCAATTTATGTCAGACAAGGCTAATATCCCACTGACCAGATGACAGTGATTAAACTGCAGTTAGATAAATACAATATGACATGCACAAGTTACATGTTACTGCAGTTATAATAAGAAATACACCATCACATCAGAAATTACAGGTGACTAACTGTCTGCAGTTAGATAATAACATATCCACATTCAGATCTACTCTACTGGTCAGCTGCCACTTGAAAATGTGATCTTCTAAAGAATTAAAGATTATTTATCTCAATGGGATAGTCATAGTTTTAAAAAAGTTTTAATGAATGAAAATGTGTTTATTTCTAGCTACAATCTCACTGTTCTGTGCTCTCGTTAACTGCCTGTGTTTCTGATGTAGTAAATGTCTTTAAATTAATAACAGCACCTTGTGTTGCGGTCCAACACTTGTTGCTGAGGTCTTGATGGGAGATGACATCACAGAGATCCAGTGTTCTAATATGTAATTCTATAGATGACATCACAGAGATCCAGTGTTCTAATATGTAATTCTATAGATGACATCACAGAGATCGCATTAAATAAATGTGTTCTAATATGTAATTCTATGGATGCCATCACCTGTCCCCCTCCTCTCCCTCCTCCCCTGCCCAGGCTCCATGGACCATTGAAGGCAGCATGCTCCCCCTGGCCTGGCCCACTCACGGTACCATAGCACTGGAGGAATACGGAATGCAGTACCGTAAAGGACTGGACTGGGCCCTGAAAGGAATTTCCCTCAGCATTCAGGAGAAAGAGAAGGTCCGGGGTAGACATACTGTGTTATAGGGAGATAATGGAGGATATAGGACTGGACAGGAGAGAGATACGGTAGGAGATAGAGATATTGTGTTATAGGGAGATAATGGAGTAATGAGGTTGTTAGGATGATATGGATATACAGTAGGACTGGACAGGAGAGAGATAAGGTAGGGGATAGAGCTATTGTGTTATAGGGAGATAATGGAGTAATGAGGTTGTTAGGATGATATGGGTATAGGACTGGACAGGAGAGAGATAAGGTAGGGGTTAGAGATACTGTGTTATAGGGAGATAATGGAGTAATGAGGTTGTTAGGATGATATGGGTATAGGACTGGACAGGAGAGAGATAAGGTAGGGGTTAGAGATACTGGTTTACCAGAGCACCCTATTCCCTAAATAGTGCACTACTTTTGACCAGGTCCTTTGGGAAGCATCCTCAGGTTTATGGTGTTATAGTGCGATAATGTTTCATTCTTTCTAAACTCTCTCTCCTCCCCTCCCTCCCACTCTCTCCTTCTCTCTCTCCCTTTTCCCTTATCTCTCCAGGTTGGGATAGTGGGCAGGACTGGAGCAGGGAAGTCGTCCCTGGCATTGGGAATATTCCGGATTCTGGAAGCAGCGAAGGGAGAGATCTATATAGACGGGATAAACATCGCTCAGATCGGACTGCACGAGCTACGCTCCAGGATCACCATCATACCACAGGTAACACACACACACATATAATAAACACACACACATAATAAACACACACCCCAGGTAAAAACACTTACTGCAAGCCTCTGAGATGTCCTCTATCATGGAGGTAATTATGGTATGCATTGCAATGTTCTCTCTCTCTCCCTCTCTCTCTCTCTCCCTTCCTCCCTCCCCCCTCCTCTCTCTCTCCCTCCCCCCTCCAGGACCCAGTGCTGTTCTCTGGGTCTCTGAGGATGAATCTGGACCCCTTCGATGGCTACTCTGATGAGGAGGTGTGGAGAGCCCTGGAGCTCTCCCATCTCAAGAGCTTTGTGTCGGGCCTGCCGGACAMACTCAACCACGAGTGTTCAGAGGGGGGAGAGAACCTCAGGTACACAAACCTCTGTATCCCTCTATTTAACTTTCCTATATCTGTTACTCTCTTTCTCCTCACCCCCCCCTGATTCCTCCTTGTGATGTCATCTGGTCCTCTCTCTCTCTCATCCCTCTCTCCTTCTCATCTTAACTTTCTCCTCTCTATCCTCTCTACTTCATCTCTCTCTTCCCTCGCTTCTTCCTCCTTCTTTCTCTCCTCTCTCATCTCCGCTCTTCCCTCTCTCCTCATTTCTTACCTCTTCTTCTCTTCCTTTCCTCTCTTGTACCTTCCACCTCCTCTCTTCTCTCTCTCTTCTCCTCCTCTCTCCTCTCTCTCTCTCTCTCTCTCTCTCTTCTTTCTCTCTCTCTCATTAACTATATCTCTCTCTTCTCTCTCTCCCTCTCTCTC
>NW_019948197.1:28151-36578 GCF_002910315.2 Salvelinus sp. IW2-2015
AGTCTGAAGGTATGGAGCAACACATTGGTTATCTGAAGGTTTAGAAGAGAACAATGGTTAGGTCCTGAAAGGTTAGAGAGAACACATGGTGACGTCTGAAGCCGTTTAGAGAGAACACATGGTAGTCTGAAGGTTTAGAGAGAAACACATGGTAGTCCTGAAGGTTTGAGAGAACACATGGTAGGTCTGAAGGTTATAGAGCATGAACACATGGTAGTCTGAAGGTATAGAGAGAACACATGGTAGTCTGAAGGTTTAAGAGGAGACACATGGTAGTCTGAAGGTTTAAGAGAAACACATGGTAGTTCTGAAGGTTGAGAGAACAACATGGTAGTCTGAAGGTTTAGAGAACAGTGTCAAGTTAGAAGACATGTAGTCTTGAAGGTTTAGAAACAATGTGTCTGATTAAGGAGAAACACATGGTAGTCTGGAAGGTTTAGAGAAACACATGGTGGTCTGAAGGTTAGAGAGAACACATGGTAGTCTGAAGGTTTTAGAGAGAAACACATGGTAGTCTGAGAGGTTTAGAGAGAACACATGGTTAGTCTGAAAGGTTTAGAGAGACACATGGTTAGTCTGAAGGTTTAGAGAACACATCGTGATAGTCTGAAGGTTTAGGAAGAAACATGGTAGTCTGAAGGTTTAGAGAACCACATGTAGTCCGAGGTATTAGAAGAACACATGGTAGTTCTGGAAGGTTTACGAGAACGGTAGCAATTAAGGACACATGGGTAAGGGTTGAAGCACACTGGTATTCTGAAGTAGAAGAGACACATGGTTGTTCGTCTGAAGGTATAAGAAGAACATCATGGTAGTCTGAAAGGTTTAGAGAAACACATGGTAGTCTGAAAGGTTCTAAGAGAGAACAACATGGTAGTCTGAAGCGTTTAGAGAGAACAACATGGTAGAGTCTGAAGGTATAGAGAGAACACATGGTAGTCTGAGGTTTAGACAGAAAACATGTGTCATGAAGGTTTAGAGAACACATGTAGTCTGAGGTTTTAGAGAGAACACATGTAAGTCTGAAGGTTTAGAGAACACATGGTAGTCTGAAGGTTTGAGAGAACACGATGGTGTCTGAAGGTTTCTAGAGAGAACACTATGGTAGTCTGAAGGTTTAGAGAGAACACATGGTAAGTCTGAGGTTAGAGAGAACACATTGGTAGTTGTGAAGGTTTAGAGAGAACACATGGTAGTCTGCAAGTATAGAGAGAACATCATGGTAGTCTGAAGGTTTTAGAGAGAACACATGTAGTCTGAAGGTTTAAACAACACATGGTAGTCTGAAGGTTTAGAGACTAACACATTGGGTAGTCCTGAAGGTTTAGAGAACACATGTAAGTCTGAAGGTTTAGAGAAACGACATGGTGGTACTGAAAGGTTTAAGAGAAAACGACATCTGTAGTCCTGAAGGGTTTAGGAACACATGGTGGTCTGAAGGTTTTAGAGAAGAACACATGTAGTCTGAAAGGTTACGAGAACACATGGTAAGTCTGAAGGTTTAGAGAGAACACATGCGTAGTCTGAAGGTTTATAGAGAACACATTGGTGGTCTGAAGGTTTAGAGAGAACAACATGGTAAGTCTCTGAAGGTTTAGAGAGACAACACATGGTAAGTCTGAAGGTTTTAGAGAACACATGGTAGTCTGAAGGTTTAGGGAGAACACATGGTATCTGAAGGTTTAGAGAACACATGGTGGTCTGAGGGTTTAGGAGAACACATGGTGGACCACAGACACTGAACACACAGCTGTTAGATCATAATCGATCCATTTCAAAGTAAGGCTGGAGCGGAGACCTGACAGGAAACCTGCGTAGTTGGTGTCTTTATGGACATTTACCACATGAATGTGCTAACCAACACACGGGTTGCGCTGTATAATAATGGACCTGGTCTTTTGAGCAGCCTTTAGGACCAAACACCCTGCTTCAAAGATGTTTGACCACGTGGCCCGTCGACGGCAGACAGAGGGTGCGTCTAGGGAAGATAGACGTCAGCCTTCCTGCTACACGCCCTGGCCAGACTGACTCTCTGCTTCTGACCACTGATAGATTCAAGACCCTGGGATGGGGGAGGAGGAGAGGGAGAGAGAGGAGGAGAAGGAGTGTTGAGGGGGAGGGGGAGAGAGAGGGGAGGGAGGAGCGAGGGGGGACGGGAAGGAGAGAGAGAGTGGGAGGAGGGAAGAAAGAGGGAGAGGATGGGAGAGGGAGAGGGAGGAGAGAGGAGAGAAGGAGTGTGAGGGGAGAGGAGAGAGAGGGAGGAGAGAGAGGAGGGAGAGAGGTGAGAGAGAGAGTGGTGGAGGGGAGAGAAAGAGGGAGAGGATGGGGGAGGGAGGATAGCGGGGGGGGGGTTGAAGGAGGGAGAGGATGGGGAGGGAAGGGGAGGAGATATGGAGAGAGAGGGGAAGGGAGGGAGAGAGGGGAGGGAGGGAGAGAGGGGGAGAGGAGGAGAAAGGGAGAGGATGGGGGAGGGAGAGGGAAGGGAAGAGATGGAGAGAGAGGGGGGAGGGAGGGGAGAGAGGGGGAGGGAGGGAGGGGGGGATGCAGGGGAGGAGGGAGGAGAATGAGGGAGAGAATGGGGGAGGGAGAGGGAGAGAGATAGAGGAGAAGGGAGGGAGAGAGGAGGAGAGAGAGTGGAGGGGAGAAAGAGGGAGAGATGGGGGAGGAGAGATAGCGGGGGGGTGAGAAGGAGGGAGAGGATGGAGGGGAGAGGGAGGGAGATATGGAGAGAGAGGGGGAAGGGAGGAGAGGAGGGGGAGGGAGGGAGAGAGGGAGAGGAGGAGAAAGGAGGGAAGAGGATGGGGGAGGGAGACGGGAGGGAGAGATGGAGAGAGAGGGGGAGGGAGGGAGAGAGGGGGAGGGAGGGAGGGAGGGAGGGAGGGGGGAGCAGGGAGGAGGGGGAGAATGAGGGAGAGAATGGGGGAGGGAGAGGGAGAGAGATAGAGGCAGGGAGGGAGAGACAGAAGGGAGACCAGAGAGAGAACATATCAATTCGTGGCCAGACTGACTCTCTGCTTCTGACCCCCTGATAGGTTCAGACTCTGGGAGAGAAAGGACAACCTTCATTTAATGATTAGTTTCTTCTATCTGCAGGATGAAACCTTCCTGTGGTAAAGTAAACTATACTCATACAAGACAATGAACGAATGAACGGATGTATCATGAATTAACTAATGAATGAATGAATCAACTAATCAATCAATCAACTGATCAACCAATCAAACAAACAGGGATCACACAGTAAAGAACAGGGATGATGCTGTACCTTCTCCCTGATCTAAACGCTAACCCCCATCAGACCCCCTCCTGTCCTCACCTTCTTCTGATCTAACCCTAACCCCCACTAGACCCCCTCCTGTCCTCACCTTCTCTCTGATCTAACCCTAACCCCCAGACAGACCCCTCCTGTCCTCACCTTCTTCTCTGATCTAACCCTAACCCCACCAGCAGACCCCTCCTGTCCTCACCTTCTCCCGATCTCACTGCCGTCTCCAGCAGGCAGGATCTCCAGGTCTGGCAGCAGGGCGCAGGCCTCCACCATCTGTGGTACCAGCTCTCCTTCCTCTCCTGACCCAAACACTATGTTGTCTTCAGGGTGGCATTCTGGCTCCACGCCTGCTGAGGTACATAGCACAGAGCCCTGGAGAGAGAGAGAGAGGGGGGGGGGGGCGGGGGAGAGAGGGAAGGGAGAGAAGACACAGAGAGAGAGAGAGACACAGAGAGAGAGAGAGACACAACAGAAGAGAGAGACAGAGAGACACACACAGAGAGAGAGAGAGAGAGAGAGAAGAGAAGAGAGAGAGAGAGAGAGAGAGAGAGAGAGAGAAGAGAGAGAGAGAGAGAGAGAGAGAGAGGTAGGTGATATTAATTATCAGGTAGAACAGAAAACCAGCAGTACTCTGGTCCTCCAGGAATCGAGTTTGACACCCTTGCACTAAGGTATTGTAGCCAGTTATCCACCACCTTGACTGAGACGTGACCACTCCTCTTCTCTGTCTCCCCAAGCATGGCTGATAGCAGGGAGGACTTCCCACTCCCTACATGTCCCACCACAGCTACCAGAGACCCCTTCTTCACCCTCACGTTGATCCTCATCAGGCAGGGAGGACCTTCCTTAGACCAGCCAAACGTACCGCTGTCTATCACCACCCCATCGCCATCTGGTAGGGAGAGGGAGGGAGGGAGGGAGAGGGAGAGGCAGGGAGAGGAGGGGGAGGGGAGGGAGAGGGAGAGGAGAGGGTAGAGAAAGAGAGATATGTCGTAAAAAAATTCAAATTAAAACATATCACAGCTTTGTGTGTGTGTGTGTGTGTGTGTGTGTGTGTGTGTGTGTTCTCACCAGGGCTGTATGGTTCTCTATCTACGTCGTCAGGCTTCAGCTCATCCTGGCACAGGAACTTTCCCAGGCGCCTCAGAGAGACAATGGCCTGCACACACAAATACTTGAATTTCAATACTTGAATTTCAATCATCCGTTAATGACAAACCTTGCCAGTGCCACATTGTTTTGTTTGGTCCCTTAGTGATGACATCACCATGGCGTGACCCCTGACTGACCTGCATGGTGGTGCTCATAGCGAAGGGCAGCTGGCTGAGGGGYGTCTTCAAAATGTTGATGAGAGCCATGGAAACGAACACCTTCTGGGCGTCGAGGATGTTCTTATCGTCGATGAGGACGTAGACGCCGAACATGGCGAAYGCWATCTGTAGGAGCACAGGACATGGTTATGACAGCCTTATGAAGGGTTATGTAGCCTTATGTAGTAGTCTCTTATGTAGTCTCAGGTCAGGAAACAGKTTCGGAGTTAAGTGGAGATGGAGAATTGATAAATTATTGATAGTGACATCTGTAATGTTTATGACAGGCTTACGAAGGCTCTACGACAGGTYRTAACTCACCAGGAAGGATGAGGAGWTGAAGGAGGCGATGGAGATGGAGTAGAGGACCTGGGATCTCTTCAGGGCATTGAGTTCTTTCTCCCGGTAACCCAGAACCCTCTCCAGGAAGGCCTGTTCCCAGGCGTAGAACTTCAGGATCTTAATCCCACTCAGGATCTCATTCATCAGCTTGATCCTGCTGTCTGTGTACCGCATCTGGACCTCCTGGGAACAGAGTAGGGAATTAGTACGGAATATGGAATTCAGAACACTGAATATGGAATTCAGAACATTGAATATGGATAAGGAATACTGAATATGGAATTTTTACCCCCAAGCCATAAGACCTCGAACAGGTAATCAAATGGCTGAGAGTCTGTTTATAATAGTAGTATTACTGCCAACGATCGATTATCTGACTAAATAAATGAAGAATCTCTGGTTTTATTGGGTTCGTTTTGCGTGGTTATTCTTCTAGTTAGTGCTGCGTGCTGACGTGCGTGCGTGCGTGCGTGCGTGCGTGTGTGTGTGTGTGTGCTGTGTGTGTGTGTGTGTGTGTGTGTGTGTGACGGGGTTGGGGTTCTAGGAAGTCAGGGTTAGGGGTTGGGGTCAGGGGTTGGGGCAGGGTTAGAGGTTGGGGTCAGGAGTCAGGGTTAGGGGTTGGGGTCAGGGTTAGAGGTTGGGGTAGGGTTAGAGGTTAGGGTCAGGGTTAGGGGTTGGGGTAGGGTTAGGGTGGTCAGGGTTAGAGGTTGGGGTCAGGGTTAGGGGTTGGGGGTCAGGGTTAGGGGTTGGGGTCAGGGTAGGGTTGGGGTCAGGGTTAGGGGAGGTTGGGGTCAGGGTTAGAGGTTGGGTCAGGGTTAGGGTTGGGGTCAGGGTTAGGGTTGGGGTTAGCGGGTTAGGGTTGGGTAGGGTCAGGGTTAGGGGTTGGGGTAGGGTAGGGTTGGGGTCAGGGTTAGGGGTTGGGGTCAGGGTTAGAGGTTGGGGTGAGGAGTCAGGGTTAGGGGTGGGGTCAGGGTTAGAGGTTGGGGTCAGGGTTAGAGGTTGGGTCAGGGTTAGGGTTGGGGTCGGGTTAGGGTTGGGGTCAGGAGTCAGGGTTAGGGGTTGGGGTCAGGGTTAGGAGCGTTGGGGTCAGGGTTAGGGGTTGGGGTCAGGGTTAGAGGTTTGGGGTCAGGAGTCAGGGTTAGGGGGTTGGGGTCAGGGTTAGGGGTTGGGGTCAGGGTTAGAGGTTGGGTCAGGAGTCAGGTTAGGCGTTGGGTCAGGGTTAGAGGTTGGGGTCAGGGTTAGAGGTTGGGGTCAGGGTTAGAGGTTGGGGTCAGGGTTAGAGGTTTGGGGTCAGGAGTCAGGGTAGGGAGTTGGGGTCAGGGTTAGGCGTTGGGGTCAGGGTTAGGGGTTGGGGTCAGGGTAGAGGTTGGGTCAGGAGTCAGGGTTAGGGGTTGGGGTCAGGGTTAAGGGGTTGGGGTTCAGGGTTAGGCGTTGGGGTCAGGGTTAGGGGTTTGGGGTCAGGGTTGAGAGGTTGGGGTCAGGAGTCAGGGTTAGGCCGTTTGGGTCAGGGTAGGGTTGGGGTCAGGTTTAGGCGTTGGGAGGGTTAGGGGTTGGGTCAGGGTTGAGGTTGGGGTCAGGAGTCAGGGTTAGGGTGTTGGGGTCAGGGTTAGGATTGGTGTCAGGTTAGGGGTTGGGGTCAGGGATAGGGGTTGGGGTCAGGGTTAGAGGTTGGGGTCAGGAGTCAGGAGTCAGGGTTAGGGGTCAGGGGTTAGGGGTTAGGGGTTCAGGTTAGGGGTTAGGGTTAGGGTCAGGGTCAGGTTAGGGGGTCAGGGTTAGGGGTTGGGAATAGGGTGTTGGGTCAGGGTTAGGGGGAGGGGGTTGGGGGTCAGGGTTAGGTAGGGTTAGGGTTAGGGTGAGGGTCAGGGTCAGTGTGTCTCAGTTGGTAGAGTATTGCTCTTGCAACACCAGGTTGTGTGTTTGATTCCCACGGACCAGTAAGAATGAAAATGTACTCACTCACTACTGTAGTCGTCTCTCTAGATAAGAGCGTCTGCTAAGTGACCTATGTGTTTAAGGTTAGAGGGTAAGTCTAGGAATGGGAATCAACTGTTTGTTCATCACGAGGATAGTAAAACAATTGTGTGTGTGTGTGTGTGTGTGTGTGTGTGTGTGTGTGTGTGTGTGTGTGTGTGTGTGTGTGTGTGTGTGTGTGTGTGTGTGTGTGGGTGTGTGTGTGTGTGTGTGTGTTGTGTGTGTGTGTGTGTGTGTGTGTGTGTGTGAACTGACCTGCAGCTTGCTCCTCATTCTTGGCGATGAAGCCGTTGAGAGGAAAGATAAGGATCACCGTGGCGATGCCGGCTAGGGCTGACGGACCCAGAAGCTGTTGATACAGGAGAGGGGTAACAACAGTGTGTAGTGGTACCTGTGTGTGTTCTACCTACCTGCCACAGGGAGAAGAGACAGAGAGCTATCTCAATGGGAGCAGGAGAGGGGTAACAACAGTGTGTAGTGTACCTGTGTGTGTGTACCTGGTGTGTTAACCTGTGTGTTTCTACCTACCTGCCACAGGGAGAAGAGACAGAGAGCTATCTCAATGGGCAGGAGAGGGGTAACAACAGGGTGTAGTGTACCTGTGTGGTGTTCTACCTAGACCTGCCACAGGGAGAAGAGACAGAGAGCTATCTCAATGGGAGCAGGAGAGGGGTAACAACAGTGTGTAGTGTACCTACCTGCCACGGGAGAAAGAGACAGAGAGCTATCTCAATGGGAGCAGGAGAGGGGTAACAACAGGGTGTAGTGTACCTACCTGCCACAGGGAGAAGAGACAGAGAGCTATCTCAATGGGAGCAGGAGAGGGGTAACAACAGGGTGTAGTGTACCTACCTGCCACAGGGAGAAGAGACAGAGAGCTATCTCAATGGGAGCCACCCACACAGCAGTTGAAATAGACCACCATGTTCCATGAGCTCTGAGTGTCTGCCGACACCAGGTTAACAATCTGTCCCACGGTACAGGACTGCCGCGCTGCACTGCTGATCACTAGAGACTACAGGGGGAGGGGAGGAGGGGGGGGAGAACAGACAGAGAGAGAGTGTTCCAACTCCACAACCACCTAAAAGGAAGCGACCCCCCCTGTCACTTTGTATGGTGTAGTTTGATCATTCGTTTGTTGTTTTCTTCCTGTATGAAATGTGCAAATTGTATTAAATCATTTCCATTCAGCCTTTGCTGCCATTGATACTCTGTAATGCTTCTAAAATGGTGTGATAAAAAAACCCTCTCTCTCTCTCTCGTCGTTGTCTCTCTCTCTCTCTCTCCATACCGTTCCTTGTAGACCAGGCCCATGACAGCGGTCTTCACCCTCATTCCCACGGTGAAGCAGGAGTACATGTACTGATGGTTGAACAGGGACTGGAGGCTGGACAGGAGGAACAACAGGAAGGCGAACATGAAGCCCTTCCACAGGTCGCTGTCCTGGTCACGCATGAACCCAGGAGGAGGCTGGAGGGGGACAAGGAAAAACAGGGTTTTAATGATGCTATGTTAGAGAGACAAACTGGCAACTGA
>NW_019948198.1:0-17067 GCF_002910315.2 Salvelinus sp. IW2-2015
CCGAGCTTGTCATGGTGACCTCAGCCACGCTCAAATTCCAAACGATATCATAAACCACAGGGGATCATCGACCTTGCAAGCTTCGACTCTGTCAATCACCCACATTCTTATCGCAGACTCAACAGCCTTGGTTTCGCAAATGACTGCCTCGCCTTGTTCACCAATCTACTCCAAAATAGAGTTCAGTGTCAAAATCGAGGGCTATGTTCCGCGACCTCTGGCATCCTCCATGGGGTGGCCACCAGGTTCAATTCTCTGGCCGACTCTTCTCTGCTAATACCATCAATGACTACCTCGTGGGCTTTGGCGTGGGTGAAATTTTTTCTCCTCTGGATCCTAAACCTCTTTTTAACCGCCCAAGAGACGGAGGGACGCCCATTCTGATATACTCTGCCCTTCTGTTGCACAGTGTTATACTAACCTCCAGACGGCTTCAATGCCATACAAACTCTCCTTCCGTGCCCTCCAAATTCGCGAAAAGGTACAGTCAAACGAAATGCATCTCTTCAACCTGATCGCGGCACACAACCTCCCGCCCGTCCACATCACCACTCTGACGGTTCCTGACGCGTAATATGTGACAACTACCAATACCTAGGCTTCTGTTTAGACTTAAAACTACCTTCCAGACTCATTATAAGCCATCCCAATCCAAAAATAAATCTAGAAACCGGCTTCCTATTCACAAAAAGAAAGCAATCCTCCCTCATCTCTCAAACATACCTGGAAAACTACCTACCTACCGCATCGCGACTCTCGACGATTCATTTACAAAAAGCCTCCAACACTCTACTCAGCAATGGATGCAGATTCTATCACAGGCCATCCGTTTCACCAAAGCCCCAGTATATCCACCCACCACTGCGACCCGTACTTCTCGTTCGTGCCCTCGAGCTTCATATTCTGTCGCCAAACCCACTGGCTCCCAGTCATCCTAATAAGTCTTTTTAGAAGCCCGAATTATCTCAGCTCACTGTACTCACCATATCAGCACCCACCCATACATCGTGCCCATCAGGTATACTTCAATGGTTCACCCCCAAAGCCCATATTCCCGCCTTTCCGTCCATCTCTGTTTCCAATGACTGGAACGAACTGCAAAATCACTGAAGATAGGAGACTACATATCTCCCTCACTAGCTTAAGCACCAGCTGATCAGAGCAGCTCACGACACTGCACCTGTACATAGCCCATCAAAGCCCACCAACACCTCATCCCCATACTGTATTTATTTATTCCCCTTTGCACCCAGCATCTCTAACTTGCACACTCATCTTCTGCACATCTTATCATTCCCAGGTTAATTGCCTATATTGTAATATTTCGGCTCTAACTATGGTCGAAATCCCCTACCTTTGCAACCCTAATCACAAGCAAGCGGTGTCCCACTGTTGGTATCAGCTGTAGCTGTGCTATTCCATGTTTCCAAAGGCCTTCACAGGTAAGACCCTTAGATGGGGGTCGTCCCCACATCGATGTATGGAAAGCCGTTCTTAATGAAAGTGTGTGTGAACGTGTGTAGGTGTGTGTTCTCATCGGGATCAGAGAAAGACAGTGTTCCTTTGTCCCAGTCCAGCTGCACTCAGATCTTCCCCAACTGTTTCTGTACATGTCCGGGGTGATTAGAGGTTCCTGCATTTCCAAGTATGTTTCTTCGTCGTCTCAGTTTTTTGTACAATTTATACACCAGAATACACTGTTATCTCCACTCTTTACAACTCATTTTCTGTGGATAGACTCAGAGACCACCCAGGTAACGTTAACCCTCTTCACTGTCCTAGCTGAGTTAAAGCCTTCAGATCCCAGGACGGCAGAAAAAATACGGAATTGTCCGTATCCCAAGTCATTTTCTTTCAACCTCTCTGGGTTGTCAGGAAGCTGTTGGTTCTGACAGTCACTGGCAAAGGTCAGGGTCTTGTTTCCCAGAGCCTTCGTAGCATTAAGACCCTAATTATAACCTTCTGTAAATATGTATCTTTAGTAGCCTTCATCAGTAACGTGGCTCTTAAAAACCTTYGCACATCTAACAGTGATCTAGACCACTCGTAGAGCAGCCAAAATGCAACGTTGGAGGCTTTTTTTTGTTGCCCTTTTTTGCCCTTCTGCAGAAGATCTCCGTTAATAAGCATAGAATCAAGATGCTTAGGCTATCTGTTTGATGTGACTGCCGATAACTTCAGAACGAAGTTGACTCCAAATACAAAGTTGCCAAAGTTTTTGCAATTGTTACAAACAAGTGAAGGATAAAATGATGCTTCTAACGAAAACTGAGATGACTGCATTAAAAGAGACATAGCCTATATAGGGCCATGTAGCCTATTTCAATCATATTTCAATCAATTTCATGTTCAATCAATTGAGTTACATTTTGCGACTAGGCTACTGTCTGTAATTTTAGCCTCAATGTGTTTCATGAGTGACACGTGCAATCTGTGATATAAGCATTACTATAGGGTTTTAGGGGGCAAATTTTAGAATATCTGCAGCCATAGGTGGTAAATTCTCTAGGAACTGATCTACGTCTCAGTATTGTGGAATATACTAATGTGAACGGTAAGATTTTTAATGGAGAAAACTGATCCAGCGAGCAGCGCTACTTTCTTTGGATCTAATCAGTATCAACCATGGTCTACGTTGCCACCTAGCGAACTCTGTTCTACGTGCTTTGTTTGGGAAGCACTAAATAAGATTGCCTTGGTACAATCATGTAATGCTTCAGATACATTGCAACTGGAAACGGCCCAGACCTCGCACAGATCAGCAGGAGGTTGGGGAAACTAGTGGGGAACAGACCTTGTGTATATGCGCTGGAGCCGGAATCAGTGGAATGGTATAAATGTGTTTTTGTCATATCCATTTGCTCAGTCTGGCCTTATATGGAGCCGTCTCCCCTCAGCAGCCTCCTGTGGATGATTAGTTGGCTCGCCATGTTGGGGTCCAGAAACACAGGAGCGTTCAAAGAGAGAACAGAGACTCTTTAGATAACATTGACGCTCAATGCTTGTTTGGTCATACGGCAATGCTCACTGTATTGGCCATATTTCTACTCTCTCCCAGACTGTGAACTGCAGGTTGCCGAAGGTGCTTTGCCACATCGATCAGCGCTCCTGAAACAAGCTCTGGATCTGACCTTGTGTACTTGGTTCTGGAAGATCAATAAAGAGTTATACTGCTGGGGGTTGGGCTCAGAACCATACTCTTCTGCTCCTCTTCCTCCCTCAGGCTATCCTGGCTCGTCTTCCTCTCATAGTAAGTGGTGAAGCTTCCTGAACTCCTCCTTAATCTGCATGCTGGAAAGGGGAACCTAGTCAGTTGCACAACTGAATGCATTCAACAGAAATGTGTCTTCTGATTTAACCCAAGCCCTCTTGAATCAGAGCGATGCGGGGGGGCTGCCTTAATCAACGTCATCGGCCTCCAGGGAGGAGTTGTGGGGGTTAACTCCTTGCTCAAGGCAGTTTTTTCCCTGCGGTTGGGTTCAAAAGCAACCTTTCGGTTACTGTCCCAACACTCTAACCGCTAGGCTAGCTGCCGCTCCGGGCCTCGCTTCAGAGCTCCACTCCAAACATAATGTTGAGTTTTAACCAACTACAGAATTCCAGCTGAAGATGTAGCACCTGTTTCTGGTAAGAAGGACTAAGGGGAGAGGGTCTTGGTGAGTGTACTGCATTGGCTTAAATAGAACTGCGTTCGTGAGCCATTTTGTATGAGCCACTATTGTTAGTGTATTTCATTTTGTGGCCACTAGGGGACAGAGAAATGACATTTCCGTAGAGAGTGCACCTTCAAAACAGTAATAGTCCATCTGGTTAAACGTAATCACCTTTCTGCACTTTAGAGTGGAACTCCAGTTTCTTCTTCAAGATCTCCACATCTGCCTTTAATACCACCTGAAACAACAAGAATACTAACAATTAAGGTACAGATTCTTTGTTARGGAAAACATTAAGGGGTAAATACTGCTGTTCTTAAATTCTAAGTTCAAATCSAAACTCTACAAATAAAAGCTTTGRGTGAAAAAAACGACTTGAGGCTGAATTCCATCTCCTCAGACTGAAAACCCATCGGACTCCATTATTTGTGACTGTGGAGAAAACTGTCAGATGAATATTTATATTTTCCGATTTCCTTGGTACATAAATTCCTRTAATGTCTGACATTTACTTCCCTGTGAGCCGGTTGGAGAACGCAGCTGAGCGAAGCCTTGACGTCTTCTATCAGCACTGAGGAAATATGGCGGAGAGAGGCGTCGCGTGAGAAGCTTGCTCATTGTCAGCATCCATCTGTTTGTTTCTGCACCAAAATTGTGGCTCCGAAAACAATAATTTCTCTCTAAAACGCATAAAAAATGCATGAAAGGAAAGGAAGCGATCGCTGGGGCTCCGGAGGCACTTTAGAGACGGGGGCTTCTATGCCCGAGGTGGATGGATCATTGCAAAAGAGAGAATTATCCTCTCAATGGTATTCCCCATTATAATAAACTAATAGCACATATTGCTCCCYTAACTCCATACTGCTCYGAGACAGACAGAAAAACACACTTAATGAGGTACATTTAGCTGAATAATTAACTTCGCTAGACACAAAACTTTATTAGTCGCAGGGGAGACGAACAGGCCGGGCAGGGAGGATGGCTTGGCTATTGAATGAGCAATCAAACAGCACTCTGCGACCAATCAAGAGAGAGTGTAGAAAACAGTGGAGGGACTACAGACCCTAAACCAATCAATCAAAGTGACCCAGTGGTGTCATTCTGTCACAGCTAGGTGGTGATGCTGTGACACACCATGTCACACAAGCCTATGGGACACATCAGGTGTTGGTTTCTCTCTCAAGGGGGTGCTGTTGTCAGGTTACGGTCAGAGAAAAKCCYGCCTGTGTGGTTCAGGTGTTGCGTTCTGGTCCGTGCTACCACGGGCCCTGGTGGGGACCGTCGACCGATGAGGTCATTCTCAGTGGCGTAGGTGGAGGAGGAGACTGGGAGGGCAGGGGAGATTAGTAATATACCGGACAGTGTGGGGAGAAAGAGGGCCGTCTGTGTGGGAAAAGAGAAACAGATGACAAGCACTGCGGGGCTGCTGCCACCGCTGCAGAGAGCAAAATGCACTTTTCCAAATGTCTACCTTGCCAACCCTTTTTAAAAGAGAGAGAAAACAGAGAAAAGTGAAAGGCCTACAATTGTGAGTGAATGAAACGTCAGGGGTCTGTCAGAAAGAGTGCGGTTTCCTCTTCCTGTGACTCTTCCTGACGCTGGAGGAAGAATGATGTGAAGGCCACACAAAGTTGTCTTCTTCTCTCTGTCTTTGACAGTTATCAGGACATCTTAAAGCAGAGGCCTTCTAAATCATCAACAGGACACCACACAGAGAGGTTGGTGGAAACTTAATTGGAGGACGGGCTCGTGGTAATGGCTAGCAGCGAAATAGGTGGATGTGTGTCAAATACATCAAACACCTGGTTTAAGGTGTTTGATGCCATTTCCATTTGCTCCGTTCGGACACTATTATGAGCCGCTCTCCCCTCAGCAGCCTCCTGTGGAACACCATGTGACTTGGCGAAGCTCCGCAGAGTTAGACCTGGCGCCCACATAACATGTAGTACCGTGGGCCGTTTGTCAAACACTGAGTTTACACAGGCAGCCCAAATCAAGTTTCAACGTTTAATGTCACGTGCACAAGTACAGTGAAATGCCTTTCCTGCAAGCTCCAAACCAATGATGCAGTCATCAATATCAATGTAATACTAAAAATAACATGGTAGAACAAAACACAAGAAATAAGAAGAAGAAGAATAGGAGAAATGAAGTACGCACACATGGTCAGTCAGTTCCAGAACCACATTTACAATGTGCAGATACATGGAGTGGTAGAGGTAGATCTGTTTTAAGGGGAAGGTGACTAGGCATCAGATATATGATAAACAGAATAGCAGCAGTGTAAATTAGGATTGTATGGGAGCGTGTGTGCCTGTGTAAAATAGTCAGTATAAATGTGTGCTTGTTATGTGTGTGTTGGAGTTTCAGTGGCATGAGTGTGTAGAAGTCCTGATGTTGTGTAGAGCACCGTGAGTGTGTAAGAAGTCCTGTGAGTATGAGTAGAAGATCCTGTGAGTGTGTAGAGTCCTCGTGAGGTGTGTAGAGTCCTGTGAGTATGTAGAGTCCTGTGAGGTGTGTAGTCCTGTAGTGCTGTAGAGTCCCGAGTGTGTAGAGTCCTGTGAGTATGTAGAGTCCTGTGATGTGTGTAGAGTCTGTGAGTGTGACTAGAGTCCTGTGAGTATGTAGAGTCCTGGTGAGTTGTAGAGTCCTGTGAGTGCGTAGGAGTCCTTGAGTGTGTAGATCCTGTGAGTGATGTAGAGTCCTGTGAGTGTGTGAAGTCCTGTGAGAGTGTGTGTGTCACTGTAGAGTGTGATAGAGTCCTGTGCCAGTGATGTGTAGAGTCCTGTGAAGAGTGTAGAGTCCTTGAGTGGTGTGAGTCCTGTGGTCCTGTTGAGGTGATGTAGAGTCCTGTGAGTGTGTAGAGTCCTCGTGAGTGTGTAGAGTCCTGTGAGTGGTGTGAGTCCTGTAGTGTGTAGAGTTTGTGCAGTAGTCCTGTGAGTGTGTAGAGTCCTGAGTAGTGTACATCCTGTGAGTGTTACAGTCCTGTGAGTATGCATTGTGTGCAAAGATTCTAATTAGGCTGCCTGTGTAAACACAGCCATATGAAGTCAAAACAGTTTCTCTGTTCACACAATGAATTAAATAACTAATGACTTAGGATACTCAAGGACTTAGACACCGACATATGAGCAAGACAGCCATCCCATGGGCACAGACGTCAATTCAACGTCTATTCCATGTTGGTTGATTGAATTTCATTAACTGATGTGGAAACAACATGATTCCAACCCAGTGTTGTGCCCACTGCGGATATTGCTCTTACATTCCACTTTCTGTAAACATTCTGAAACCCATATGAACAAGCCTCTGGCAGGTTGGCAGAGGAGCCTTGACCAATCAATGCAGAGAGAGAGAGACGGCGCCAGGGACAAGACGGGTGACATATACATATTGCCCTGTGCCCATACATCAGCCAGCACAAGCAAGGAGTTCCAAATCCATGCCAGCTCACCTTCTCTCTGTCAACTCAATAAAGCTCTGTGAACTAATAGGAAGGGAATGTCCCAGAGGTAATTATTTCACTCCTGTTACCACTACGGTCTGTTCATATCTCATCGTCTCATAAAGTTGACTATCCACGTGCCAGCGGAACAGTAATATACAGAGGTAAACAGAGGGAGGCTGATGGAATATGATGGACAGGTCATCAGAAGTAAGTGTCAGACACTCTTTGTCTTGTCCCGAATGGCATCCTCTTCCCTATATAGTGCCCTTCTTTTGACCAGAGGCAATGGCACCCATTTCATATATTGTGCCCTTCTTTGACCAGAGCCAATGCACCTATTCCTTATATAGTGCCCTTCTTTTGACCACAGCCCTATGGGAGGAAATCCCTGGACATGTCCAATTTTAAACACTAATCCCGTCTGAAACATTTTACAAAGTTTTCTGTTGTGTGCTCCAATGAAAAGACACCACGACCAAGCTGAACAGACTCTTGAGACACGGGCCTTTTCAAGTTCAAGTCAATAAATATAAGTATATATATAAGTATTAGTCGTATGAACAGGATACACATGGTATAGTCGTATGTACTACGATACACAATGTATTAGTCGTATTACAGGATACACATAGTACTTAGTCGTATTACAGGATACACAATGGACTTTAATGATCGGCTATGAAAAGCCAACTGAACATTATTCCTGATTATTATTTGACCATGCTTGTCACTTATGAACATTTTGAACATCTTGGCCATGTTCTGTATAATCTCCACCAGGCACAGCCAAAGAGGACTGCCACCCCGTCATTAGCCTGGCTCTTCTCAGAGTTTCTTCCATAGGTATTTTGCCTTTCTAGGGAGTTTTTCCCTAGCCACCGTGCTCTACACACTGCATTGCTTGTCTGTTTGGGGTTTATAGGCTGGTTTCTGACAGCACTTCGAGATATTAGCTGATTAGAAGGTTATAGTAACGATGTATTAGTCGTATGTACAGGATACACATGGTATTAGTCGTATGTACAGGTACACATGGTATTATTCTTATCTATGTACAGGATACACATAGGTTTAGTCGTATACAGGATACACATGGTATTAGTCGTATGTACAGGATACACATGGTATTAGTCGTATGTACAGGATACACAATGGTATGTCGTATGTACAGGATACACATGGTATCTTGTATGTACAGGATACACATGGTATTAGTCGTATGTACAGGATAACACATGGTATTAGTCGTATGTACAGGATACACATGGTATTAGTCGTATGTACGGAGAACACATGGTATTTAGTCGTATGTACAGGATAACACAATGGTATTAGTCGTATGTACAGGATACACATGTATTAGTCGTATGTACAGGATACACATGTATTAGTCGTATGTACAGGATACACAAGGTATTAGTCGTAATGTACAGGATACCACATGGTATTAGTCGTATGTACAGGAACACAATGGTATAGTCGTATTACAGGATACAATGGTATTAGTCGTATGTACAGGATACACATGGTATTAGTCGTATGTACAGGATACACATGGTATTGTCGTATGTACAGGATACACAAGGTATTCGTCATGTACAGGATACACAATGGTATGTCGTATGTACAGGATAACATGGTATTAGTCGTATGTACAGGATACACATGTATAGTCGTATGTGCATAACTGGTACGTATGTACAGGATACACATGGTATCGTCGTACTGTACACGATACACATGGTATAGTGCGTATGTACAGGAATACACATATGAGTATTTCGTCGAATGTACAGGATACACATAGGTACTTAGATCGATAATGTAACGATCACATGGTTATTAGTCGTAATGTACAGGAATACAACATAGGTATAGTCGATGTATACGGATACACATGGTATTAGTCGTATGTACAGGAATACACATGGTATCGTCGTATGTACAGGAAATACACGAATATGTATTAGTCGTATGTACAGGGATACACATGGATATAGTCGTATGGTACAGATACACATGTATATAGTCGTATGTCGATAACGATGAGCGTATACGATACCATGGTAATTATGATCGATTACAGGATGACACAATGGTACTTAGTCGTATGCTACAGAGACTACACAATGTATAGTCGTAATTGTACAGGATACACATGGTATTAGTCGATAATGTACAGGATACACAATGGTATTATGTCGCTATGTAACACAGGTACACAATGTATAATAGTCGTATGACAGGATACAACATGGTATTAGCGTTATGTACAAGGATTACACCAATGGTATTAGTCGTGTTACAGGATACACATTGGTATTAGTCGTATGTACAGGATACACAAATGTTTTGTCTATCTACAGGATTACAGTAATATCGTGTACAGAGATTACACATGGTATATAGTCGTAATGTAAGGATACACATGGTATTGCCGTATGCACAGGATACACATGAGTTATCGATCGTGTACGGAATACACAATAGGTATTCGTCGAATAATGTACAGGATACCATGTCTTATCTATGCGAGTATCACATAGGTCAGTCTATGTACAGGTCACATGGCGTATTAGTCGTATGTACAGGTAACACAATTAAGGTACCTTCGTCGTGATGATACAGGATACCACAATGGTATCGTCTAATGTACAGGGATACACATTATTATAGTCGTATCGTACCAGGATACAACATGGTATTAAGTAGATATGTCACAGGATACACATGTATAGGTATTAAGATACCATGGTACTATGTACAGGATACACATTGTATGGATGTCGATCCACAGATACGTATGTACAGGATTTACACATGGAATTTAGTCGATATGTACAGGATACACATGGTATTAGTCGTATACTACAGGAATACACACATGATCGGTATGTAAGATACATGGTCAGCATGTACAGCGATTTACACATGGGTATTATCGTATTGTACAGGATACACAATAGGTATTAAGATCGTATATGTACAAGGATACCAATGGTATTAGTCGTGATGTAACAGGATACACTGTATGAGTTGTATGTACAGGTACGGATTATCGTATGTACAGATACACATGGTAGGTCGTAGACGGACACAATTGTACTTAGTTATATATAAAGGAAAACATGGTATTAGTCCGTTTGTACAGATCCACGAATGGTATTAGTCGTATGTACCAGGATACACATTGGTATTAGTCGATATAGAGATTACACATGGTATAAGTCGTATGTACAGTGGATACACATGGTTAATTAGTCGTATGTACAGGGGATCACAATGGTAATTAGTCGATATGATACAGGCAGTTACACATGGTATAAGTCGACTACTGTACAGGATACACAATGGTATTCGCTCTATGTACAGATAACACATGGTATAGTCTCATGTACAGGATACAGCATTGGTATTCGCGTATGTACAGGAGTAACATGTAATAGTCGTATGTCACAGGACGGTACTATTCAACTTAAATAACTTACTAATGCAGAATATGACAACGGAGGCCTTTTTCCCCACAGTATCGGCTGATCCTAGAGCGTCTTAAAGGAGCTACTTCTAGCCACAGCTAACTATGGGACATTGCTGACGCAAATCGTCTGATTGATGGAGGTGGCCGACAACCAGCCACGCACCCTCCAGCCACACCCCCTACAAAAATCATGCTATCAATCAATCAATCAATCAAATGTATTTATAAAGCCTGTTTTACATCAGCAGTTGTCACAAAGTGCTGTACAGAAACCCAGCCTAGAACCCAAACAGCAGCATTTCAGATGTAGAAGCATGGTGGAGCRTTACAGCTGTCTACACCACACAGATGAGAAAGACAAAGAAAACAAACCACATGATAACATAGCCTGGTAAGTTGAAACATAACCTTTGTACAGTATCAAACTTTGGTGAAAACGTTGTATTCTAAATTCAATTTACTGACGTCTTAAATTTGACATTCAACCTTAAAGAGGCCTGTCCAAATCAGATGCCACTTTCTCCTTGTCCAGAGTCGATTGTCAGTTGATTATGAAAAAGGAACACGCTTCTTTTGATACATATTGTCATATTTCAAAGCGTATTACTTCCAGAGCTGATGTGTGATCTGGCATTTTGCCGTACGTCAGAAACAGGGAAAGTTGGACACCTCGCCTGCTCTCCTACTCTTGAAAACACATCAATCAAGCCAGTCAGAAAGTGACAGAGACCTTCCAGGTGTCATTGAGTGGTACTTTCTAATGATTGATGGCCCAGCGATCCCTGACAATCCCCCAATCAACTACCCCCCCCCATCGATTGCCATGTGAAAAATAAATGATAACGTTTTGAAAAACGATGCACTTTATCCTCTGGCAATTTAGATAAACAAATCCTTTTAAACTGAGAAAAGAGAGAAACATTTCCATACATTACAGTGTGGAAAGCAGAGGATGTTTTGAATATTTTATAGATGGGAAAGGCAGCAGTGTCCCCTATAGGTGGTGTGTGTATACAAAGGCTCATTAAGCTGTAGTCTCTAGGGGGAAGATATAGCCTAAAAAGCCAGTACACTGTGGCATATTAACAATGACTGAGGGGGGCCTCAGACCCTCCCTCTATCTCAGTGAAGGCTGCTGAGGGGGGACAGCTCATAAGAATGTCTGGAATGGAGCAAATGGAATCAAACACAAGGAAGCCATGTGCTTGATGAATTTGATATCATTCCACCAATTCCGCTCCAGCCATTACCACAAGCCTGTCCTCCACACTGAGGTGCCACCAACCTCCTGTGCCTATCTTTATCACTTTTCCTCCTCCCTCTCTCTCTCTCTCTCTCTCCTCTCTCGCTCCTCTCGCTCCTCTCTCTCTCGCTCTCTCATGCATGCAGACACCACATCCTCCCCACTCTCTTCCCCCTCCCTATCTAATCAACCCTTCCCCCTCCCTCAACACTGTGGAACGGCTTCATCACACAGAAGATGAGGAGAGAGATGGTAGCCATAATGGCGTGACATGTAGCATTGTTCGGTCTTTTGATACATTCATTTGTGCTCTCTAACCTTTCCATGGTGGTGAACACGCTAATCAAGGCCCCGGCCAAACAGAGATGTCCAATTAAAAACGCATACTTTGACCAATGGGTAAACTAATATGTCAATAGTGTACATTCTCCTCGAAGAAAATCAATGGTCATGTCTCTATCATTATCCGTTCAAAAGTTATTGGTGTTTTTAGCCTGGTAGGTGGCCAGAATTAGGTGACTAAATCAATGGACACCAGAGAAAGAAAAGTGGTAAAAAGAATCTTGAAAATTGCATCTCGTCAGCTAGGCTGGATTCTGTGTGAGAATTAAGGCTACTGTCTAACTGACAGGCTCCTTTGCTGTTGAACTCGTCATCTTTCTCTCAAAGTCGCAGGACATAAACCAATCTAGAGGTAAGATGGATATTGATTTTGAGACATGACAGGTAGTATATTCATATTTTAGTATACACTTTTCATATTTATTTAAATTCCTGTTATTTTTTCTCACAAAAACAAGCGTATCTCTGTGAAATGTCAACTGAGCGCTGAGCGTGTAACACGCTTTTTATATTCAAAGCTTTTACATCTAATTCAGCTTCATGCTTATTTCCTTTTGCGACCCGCAGAAAACAATTTTGAAGACGACGACCACGTAAAATCCTCAAAAGTTGTTAGGAGAAACCTACCACTGCTATGACTTTCTGAATATAACGTTAATGATATGTTATAGACCCCACACAACGATTCAGAACATGAAGAATCATTTGTCTTGGTCAAATGTTTTTTTTAAACATAAGGAATTGAAATTGAATGTTCACCCACTCCGGGTGACACCCTACTAACTGAGAGTGGGGTGAGGGAGTGGAGAGGAGTGGTACTGATGGACATGGCATGATACCCTCCTTTGGGAATTCCAGTAAAGAAACGGAATTCTGGTTGGATACCGATGTTGTCTGGTTGGAAAGTGGAGGTCGCCGTTACGCCTGAATGGATTGTGGGAATGTGCTTCAGCTGTCCCCCTATTGTAACTGTATTGTAACATGTTATTGATACCTTCTTTGCTACACACATAGCCATTATATTTCTGTGGGGACAGAACTCAGCGAACCCAGAGCATTTATTCAGAATACTGTATGGCTCTGACAACCCTATTGAAAGTCGTGGCCATTGAAAAAAGCATCACAATCACTTATTTGCCATCTAAACTGTCTTGATTGCACATGGATTATTAATGTACATTGAAATGGATCTGTGGAAACACATTGACTATTGGCACCGTGGCCGTCTTTTAAATGGAAAATATTGACATATTTCGAATGATTCCAAACGACCTCTGCTGTTTAGCCTCCATCATTGAAGTTATTGCATGTTTACAACACCGGCTAACGCACATCTGTTGTCCAGGATATCCATATGGTTCCATTGATCGCTAAGAGTCAGAGAAATGCCTTTGACAGCAACATGGCACGGGTCATGGAGGGCAGTGACTGCAGTGTGAGCAATAGGTGTCATAAAACCTAGATTTTATTTTCATACAGTATTCATATATAGGGTTGATTCAGTGAATTGACCATGACATCTTGGAGACACACTGGGTCAATAGAAACTTAAACTGTCAGGGGAGGATGATCAGTTTGACATACTATCCTCTTCAAGTCAAGTGCTGATGGTCAACCATGTCTAGACTAGCACAACATCATGTTTTAGTCAAAGGTGCAATCTGCAATATTTACTGTCATTTTAATACAGGATTTATCAATTGATCTTTGAAGAATATGACTTCTAACAGCCTCGTGAGCTTCAACTGTCGTACCCCATCATATCCCAAATATAAGGTTGCTTTATTTGATTGTAAACAGCATTTGTTGTTAAGGCCAGATTAGCTGTTGTCAAATCCAAACAACCAGTGGTTTGTTTGTAAGTAGCAAATTAACCATCTCCTTCTTTCTGGGATGAATCCCAGAAAAGACATTGTGGAAGATGATCTTTACCAGAGCTAGTGTACTGTACATATGAACCTTAGACTGGGTGTTATTTCATTATACAAATCAGGAAATGCATTTTGTGACTTACAATTTCCTGCAAGTACATAGCGGAATCTTCCACATAGGACAGACCACTGATTGCACGTGACACGGTACTGTAGAACACAGGAGGTGATTATAAAGACCATCATTTCAACGAGGGGGATTTTACAGGAATGGCAACAGGGAGAATGTGATCGAGACCAGCGCCATGTGACAGTGGTAGCCAGAGGTCAGTGATGGACTGGACATGTGACATGTTTTGACAAATCTCTCTGCCATTCGCAATCAGCCTCCCTCACCGCCTTTCAAACGCAATACACTATGTTGTCTTGACGACGTAGTTGTGGCGTTCTTGTTTGTCGAAAGAGGGAAGGGGGAGGGAGGTGTGGTGGGGGGTATATATAAGGACCTTAAAGTCTCAATGGGAGGGCTCGTGCACATTTAACTGTGTGAGATTAGCACCTGCCAGTGAAGCCACAGCAGAACAGAACATACAGCCCCTGGTGGTGACGCACCATTAACCCTGACTGACGAGGAGGCTTAATGGTAGACATCAGTCACACCCCACATCAGGCAGATGGAGGAAGTGGGAGGGAGGGAGGGATACTTAGCCCTGTTAAAAAATACGTTGAGCCTGCTGCCATCAGGATACCACTCAAGGCTACTGGTCTGGCATGCTGTCTGTCTGTCTTCTTAATGGGGTGTGGGACTGGCAGATGGGTTGGTGTAGTAGTCCATCACAAACCACAGCTCCTGTCAATAGAGACAGAGGGTTTGAGATAATAATGTGGGTGTAATGTGGGTATATGGTTACACTGTATGTGGGTTTACACTGAGGGGTTGATACCCTCCTTTGGGAATAACTGTAGCAAGAGTCTAGACCCATAGGACTAGAGTCTAGACCATGGACTAGAGTAGACCATAGGACTAGAGTCTAGACCCATAGGATCTAGAGTCTAGACCCATAGGATAGAGTCTAGACCATAGGACTAGAGTCTAGACCCATAGGCTAGAGTCTAGACCATAGGACTAGAGTCTTGACCATAGCTAGTTACATAGGACTAGAGTCTAGACATAGGAGTCTAGACTGGACTGAGCTAGACCATAGACTAGAGTCTTGACCCATAGGATAGAGTCTAGAGCCTAGGACTAGTCTAGACATAGACTAGGTCTAGACCCTAGACTGATCTTGACCCATAGACTAGTCTTGACCCAGAGACTAGAGTCTTGACCCATAGGACTAGAGTTAGACCATAGGACTGAGTCTTGACATAGGACTAAGTCTAGACCATAGGACTAGAGCTGACTGGACTAGAGTCTAGACCATAGGATAGAGTCTTGACCATAGATACGCCATAGGACTAGAGTCTTGACCCATCGACTGGACTACAGATGGTCTGACATAGGACTAGTCTTGACCATAGATAGAGTCTAGACCCATGATAGAGTAGACATAGGCTAGAGTCTTGACCCATAGGACTAGAGTCTAGACCCATAGGACTAGAGTCTTGACCATAGGACTAGAGTCTAACCCATAGGACTAGAGTCTGACCCATAGACTGAGTCTGACCATAGGACTAGAGACTAGCCTAGGACTAGATCGCCCATAGGACTAGAGTCTAGACCATATTGACATGGTACAGGTATGTGTGTGTGTGTGTGTGTGTGTGTGTGTGTGGTGTGTGTGTGTGTGTGTGTGTGTGTGTGTGTGTGTGTGTGTGTGTGTTGTGTGTGTGTGTGTGTGTGTGTGTGTGTGTGTTCAGGTAAGGTACAGGTACGTGTGTGTATGTGTCTGTAGGTACAAGGTCGTGTGTGTGTGTGTGTGTGTGTGTGTGTGTGTGTGTGTGTGTGTGTGGTGTGTGGTGTGTGCTGTGTGTTGTGTCTTTTTTGTGGTGTGAGTGTGTGTGTGTGTGTGTGTGTTGTAGTGTGTGGTAGTGTGTGTGTGTGTGTGTGGT
This sequence comes from Salvelinus sp. IW2-2015, assembly GCF_002910315.2. NCBI lineage: Eukaryota > Metazoa > Chordata > Actinopteri > Salmoniformes > Salmonidae > Salvelinus > Salvelinus sp. IW2-2015. The sequence continues at coordinate 16,088 of NW_019948198.1, forward strand.
AGTGTGTGTGTGTGTGTGTGTAGGTAGGGTACATGTGCGTGTGTGTCTGTAGGTACAGGTACATGTATGTGTCTGTAGGTTACAGGTTACATGTGTGTGTGTGTGTGTGTGTGTGTGTGTGTGGTGTGTGTGTGTGTGTGTGTGTGTGTGTGTGTGTGTGTGTGTGTGTGTGTGGTGTGTGTGTTGTGTGTGTGTGTGTGTGTGTGTGTGTGTGTGTGTGGTGTCTGTGCGTGCGTGCGTGTCGTGTGTGACTCTCCTCCCTGATCTTCCTCCTCATCTCACTAGAATTGCACAGTGAGCCAGTGAAGCAGTGGGTGTCTCTCTCTCCGTCAGCCCCCGTAATGCTGCAACTTCCCCGTGACCTTTCTGCATCAATCAGCAGAAACAAATGAAAATCACACAGTTCACCAACTTGCTGCCGATGCACAAGCAGGGTTCAGGCTATCTGACATACAGCAGTGTGTAATGTTATTGTTATTTCCCCTCTCTGCGCCTCTTATTCGCTCATGCTCTCTCTCCTCTCTCTCTCTCTCTCTCTCTCTCTCTCTCTCTCTCTCTCTCTCTCTCTCTCTCTTCTCTCTCTCTCTTGTGTCTCTCTCTCTCTTCTCTGTCTCTCTCTCGTCTCTTCGTCTCTCTCTCTGCTCTCTCTCTCTGTCTCTCTCTCTGCTCTCTCTCTGCTCTCTCTCTGTGTCTCTCTCTGCTCTCTAGCTCTCTCGCTCTCTCTCTGTGTGTCTCTCTCTCTCTGGCTCTCTGCTCTGTGCTCTGCTCTCTCTGTCTCTCTGTCTCTCTTTGTTTCTCTCTCTCTGTCTCTGTCTCTTCTGTCTCTCTGTCTCTGTGTACTCTCTGTGTCTCTCTCTTGCTCTGCCTATATGTCTGTCTCTCTCTCTGGGCCTCTTGGGTCTCCTGGTTCGTGTTCTATCTCTCTTTCTCTCTTCCCTCTTGCTCCCGGATGTGGGTGGTGTCTGGGTCTTGCTCTGTCT
>NW_019948199.1:0-9703 GCF_002910315.2 Salvelinus sp. IW2-2015
GATGATGAGGAATCCCTGACTCAAAACATTTGAATCTGAACCAGACATTGTTAGAGTTCTCTGATGACAGTGATGGGGGAATAAATGGCGATCAACAGAAGTTTACCAAGCATTGAAATCAGTGGATATGCCCAGTGGAAGCAGAGAGATGATTACAACTTGCAGAGAGAGTCGACAAGGAGAATGCACAGAAGGCTTGTTGTAGAAAAAACCGGTCTCCGGATTACATCTTCAACTAATGGTAACTGTCGGCATCCATGACGAGCGGGAGAAGCGTCCATTTAGCTTCATTTTCAGATATTCATACATGTCTAATTGTTGTCATAAATGTGTTTTTATTGCAAGTATAATAGTACTATTAGCTACCAGTAGCTTGCGAAAGTATTCACACCCCTTTATTTTTTTCCCTATTTTGTTTGCCTTACAATCCTCCTGGAATTAAAATGATTTTTTCGAGAGGGTTTGTATCATTTGATTTACATAACATGCCTACCACTTTGAAGATGCAAAATATTTTTTCTTGTGAAACAAACAAGAAATTACACAAAAAAACGGAAAACTTGAGCATGCATAACTATTCATCCCCTCAAAGTCAATACTTTGTAGAGCCACCTTTTGCAGCAATTACAGCTGCAAGTCTCTTGGGGTATGTCTCTATAAGCTTGGCACATCTAGCCACTGGGATTTTTGCCCATTCTTCAAGGCAAAACTGCTCCAGCTCCTTCAAGTTGGATGAGTTCCTCTGGTGTACAGCAATCTTTAAGTCATACCACAGACTCTCAAATTTATTGAGGTCTGGGCTTTGACTAGGCCATTCGAAGACATTTAAATGTTTCCCATTAAGCACACTCGAGTGTTGCTTTAGCAGTATGCTTAGGGTCATTGTCCTGCTGGAAGGTGAACCTCCATCCCAGTCTCAAATCTCTGGAATCGCTGGAAGTCAAGAATTTCCCTGTATTTAGTGCCATCCATCATTCCTTCAGTTCTGACCAGTTTCCCAGTCCCTGCCGATTAAAAACATCCCCACAGCATGATGCTGCCACCACCATGCTTCACTGTGGGGATGGTGTTCTCAGGGTGATGAGAGTTGTGGGTTTGCGCCAGATATAGTGTTATCCTTGATGGCCAAAAAGCTACATTTTAGACTCATCTGACCAGAGTACCTTCTTCTATATACTTGAGGAGTCTCCCACATGCCTTTTGGCAAACACCAAACATGTTTGCTTATTTGTTTCTCGCCACTCTTCCGTAAAGTCCAGCTCTGTGGAGTGTACGGCGTAAAGTGATCCTACGGACAGATACTCCAATCTCCACTGTGGAGCTTTGCAGCTCCTTCAGGGTTATCTTTGGTCTCTTTGTTGTCTCTCTGATTAATGCCCTCCTTGCCTGGTCCGTGAGTMTTGATGGGTGGCCCTCTCTTGGCAGGTTTGTTGTGGTGCCATACTCTTTCCATTTTTTAATAATGGATTTAATGGTGCTCTGTGGGATGTTCAAAGTTTCGGATATTTTTTATAACCCAACCCTGAGCTGTACTTCTTCACAATCTTGTCCCTGACCTTTTTGGAGGGCTCCTTGGTCTTCATGGTGCCGCTTGCTTGGTAGTGCCCCTTGCTTAGTGGTGTTGCCGACTCCTTTCAGAACAGGTGTATATATACTGAGATCATGTGACAGATCATGTGACACTTAGATTGCACACAGGTGGACTTTATTTAACTAATTATGTGACTTCTGAAGGTCATTGGTTGCACCAGATCTTATTCAGGGGCTTCATAGCAAAGGGGGTGAATACATATGCACGCACCACTTTTCAGATTTTTTTCTTTAGACTTTTTTGAAACAAGTTATTTTTTTCATTTCACTTCACCAATTTGGACTATTTTGTGTATGTAAATTACATTAAATCCAAATAAAAATCCATTTAAATTACAGGTTGTTATGCAAAAACATAGGAAATCGTCAAGGGGGTGAATACMTTTGCAAGGCACTGTAGCTAGCTAGGTAGCTAACGTTAGCTGGCTGGCTTGCTAGCTAACATTACGTGTATGATCTATGCAGTAATATTATTCATATCTCAGAAAATCATTTGCATTGCTAATTATAGCCTCATGTTAGCTAGTTTGCTAACATTGAACCGAATTGGTTAGCTTTAGCTACCTGCAGATTCGTGCATGGTAGTATGAGTTGGGATTATGGTTCATTGTTTAGCTGGCTAGCTAGCTACATGACWAAATAAAATACTGTARATATAAACACATACATACATACATACATACATACATACATACATACATACATACATACATACATACATACATACATACATACATACATACATACATACATTAACATAATACATAAAATACATACTACTCAGATAAATAAACGACAGAAACATTTAAACAGAAGGCATTTGAGCCAACAAAAGACTCCAAGTAACATTTCACTGTACCATTTACACTCCTTGTATACTGTGCATTTGACAAGTAACCATATATTTAATTGATATAGAATCCTGACTAGAACCAAGAAATTTGATCATATTACTCAGTGCTAGCTTCCCTACACTGGCTTCCTGTTAAGGCACGGGCTGATTTCCAAGTGTTTTACTGTTAACCTATAAAGCGTTTACATGGGCTTGTCCTACCTATCTTTCCGAGTTGGTCCTGCCGTACATACCAATACGTACGCTACGGTCACAAGACGCAGGCCTCCTAATTGTCCCTAGAATTTCTAAAGCAACAGCGGGAGGCAGGGCTTTCTCCTATAGATCTCCATTTTTATGGAAAGTCTGCCTACGCCATGTGAGAGACGGCAGACTCGGTCTCAATTTAGTCTTTACTGAGACTTATCTCTTCAGTAGGTCATATGATTGGTGTAGTCTGGCCAGAGAGTGTGAAGGTGAACGGAAAGGCTCTGGAGCAAGCGAACGCGCCTTGCTGTCTCTGCCGGCCGGTTCCCCTCTCCACTGGGATTCTCTGCCTTAACCCTGTTACAGGGGCTGAGTCACTGGCTTGCTGGTGCTCTTTCATGCCGTCCCTAGGAGGGGTGCGTCACTTGAGTGGGTTTGAGTTACTGACGTGATTTTCCTGTCTGGGTTGCGCCCCCCTTGGTTTGTGCTGTGGTGGAGACCTTTGTGGGCTATACTCGGCCTTGTCTCAGGATTGTAAGTTGGTGGTTGTGAGTTTCCCTCTAGTGGTGCGGGGGCTGTGCTTTGGCAAAGTGGGTGGGGTTATATCTTCCTATTTGGCCCTGTCCGGGGGTTTTCTTCGGATGGGGCCACAGGTGCTTCCTGACGCTCCTGTCTCAGCCTCCAGTATTTATGCTGCCGTAGTTTTGTGCGGGGGGCTAGGGTCAGTTGGTTACCTGGAGTACTTTCTGTCTTATCCAGTGTCCTGTGTGAATTTAAGTATGCTCTCTCTAATTCTCTCGTTCTCTCTTTCTCTCTGAGAACCTGAGCCCTAGGACCATCAACGTCAGGACTACGGCATGATGACACCTTGCTGTCCCCAGTCCGCCTGGCCTTGCTGCTATTCCAGTTTCAACTGTTCTGCTGTGGTTACGGACCCCTACTGTCCCAGACCTGCTGTTTTCAACTCTTAATGATCGCTATGAGCAACTGAGATTTATTCCTGATTATTATTTGACCATGCCTTGTCATTTATGACAATTTTGAAAATCTTGGCTCTCTCTAATTTTCTCCTCTCTCTTTCTTTCTCTCGGGGACCTGAGCCCTAGGACCATCGTCGGACTACCGCCCGTGGTGACTCCTTGCTGTCCCCAGTCCGCCTGGCCTTGCTGCTATTCCAGTTTCAACACTGTTCTGCCTGCGTTATGGAACCCTACCTGTCCAGACCTGCTGTTTTCAACTCTTAATGATCGGCTATGAAAAGCCAACTGAGATTTATTCCTGATTATTAATTTGACCATGCTTTGTCACTTATGAACATTTTTGAACATCTTGGCATAGTTCTGTTATATCTCCACCCGGCACAGCCAGAAGAGGACTGGCCACCCTCATAGCCTGGTTCCTCTTAGGTTTCTTCCTAGGTTTTGGCCTTTCTAGGGAGTTTTTCCTAGCCACCGTGCTTCTACACTGCATTACTAGTTGTTTGGGGTTTTAGGCTGGGTGTCTGTACAGCACTTCGAGATATTGCCTGATGTACGAAGGGCTATATAAAATAAAATTGATTGATTGAAATTGATATAGTGTGTTTACCAGAGACGGTAATGTAAAGAACAACATGACCTGCACCAAAGTCAGATTAGGTTATAGGCCAAGGATGAGATAAAGTGTATTTTTACTACAACGTTTTGCTCCTACTTTCACCACTCTAAGTCTTGAAATCCTTGGTTGTTTACTACACTACTGTATTTACTCTGTTTAGCATCACATGTGAATCCTTAAAGAGATGGGTGGGGCTAAAGCTTAAGAGGGTGTGAACGATGCTGAATGGGTGTAGACAAAGAAGAGCTCTCCAGTAGGTGTACCCAAATGATAAACTTTCAAAACATAATTATAATATAAATAAATAAATAAATAATAAATATAATTACTTTCCCAATTGTTCCTCAACTGTGGTGTACTTTCAAAGTAGATTTACTTTCCCAAGTTTCCTCAACTGTGGTGTACTTTCAAAGTAGAATTACTTTCCCAAGTTTCCTCAACTGTGGTGTGTGATATACCATTTTATAGCCCCGAAGCTCTACTTTTATCCAATGTAAAAAACACAATTTCAAATGTAGGACTGAATCCAGCTGTTGGGTCACATATGACCTTAAAATGCAGTTTTGGATAGAATAGAGCTGAATAGAATGAGCGGCTTTCAATAAAACGATCTTCATGAAAAGGTGGATATTATTTTCCATGAAAATGTTGAAAGTAGTTTATTTGAATATACAGTTCACACATTTTAGTCATACAGCAGATGCTCTTATCCAGAACAATTTACAGTAGTGAGGATATACAGCTTTCATACTGGTTCCCCAGCGGGAATCAAACCCACAGCCCTCGTGTTGTAGGCACCATGCTCTACCAACTGAGCCACACCTTACAGTGAGGGAAACCACCTCTGGTGGACAAGGTCAAGACCAGGTCAAGACAAAAAAAAAGTTTGGACACACCTACTCATTACAAGGGTTTTTCTTTATTGTTTACTATTTTCTACATTGTTGAATAATAGTGAAGACATCAAAACTGTGAAATAACATGTGAAATGAAATAACACATATGGAATCATGTCCTCGATCCTGACTAGGATCGAGACTCCTTTCAGAGTCCCTGCCTCTGAAAAACACCTCCACAGCATGATGCTGCCACCACCATGCTTCACTGTAGGGATGGTGCCATGTTTCCTCCAGATGTGACGCTTGGCACTCAGACCAAAGAGTTGAATTGAATCTTGTTTCTTGTAGCACTTACTTCCGTCATCATGAACTTTGAGAGACGAGTCAAGGACCATATCAGCTCCACCCTACCTGACACCCTAGACCCACTCCAATTTGCTTACCGCCCCAATAGGTCCACAGACGACACAATCGCAACCACACTGCACACTGCCCTAACCCATCTGGACAAGAGGAATACCCATGTGAGAATGCTGTTCATCGACTACAGCTCAGCATGTAACACCATAGTACCCTAGGTAACAACATCTCCACCCCGCTGATCCTCAACACTGGGGCTCCACAAGGGTGCATTCTCAGCACTCTCCTNACATACATACATACATACATACATACATACATACAGATAAATGAACACAGAAACATTTAAACAGAAGGCATTTGAGCCCAAACAAAAGACTCCAAGTAACCATTTCACTGTACCATTTACACCTCCTGTATACTGTGCATTTGACAAGTAAACATATATTTAATTGATATAGTGTGTTAACCAGAAAGACGATAATGTAAAGAACAACATGACCTGCACCAAAGTCAGATTAGGATAAAGGCCAAGGCTGGGATAAAGTGTATTTATATATATTACATATATATATATGCACACCTCCAACTCAATTATCAAGTTTGCAGACGACACTACAGTGGTAGGCTTGATTACCAACAACGACGAGACGGCCTACAGGGAGGAGGTGAGGGCCCTCGGAGTGTGGTGTCAGGAAAATAACCTCACACTCAACGTCAACAAAATAAAGGAGATGATCGTGGACTTGAGGAAACAGCAGAGGGAGGACCCCCCTATCCACATTGCTGGGACAGTAGTGGAGAGGGTAGAAAGTTAAGTACCTCGGCGTACACATTACGGACAAACTGAAATGGTCCACCCACACAGACAGTGTTGTGAAGAGGCGCAGCAGCGCCTTCAGCAACCTCAGGAGGCTGAAGAAATTCGGCTTGTCACCAAAAACACTCACAAACTTTTACAGATGCACAATCGAGAGCATTCTTATTAATTTCTTCACACTTGTGTGTATAAGGTAGTAGTTGTGTAATTGTTAGGTTAGATTACTCGTTGGATATGAATGCATTGTCGGAACTAGAAGCACAAGCATTTCGCTACACTCGCATTTACATCTGCTAACCATGTGTATGTGACAAATACAATTTGATTTGATTTGATTTGTCTGAGAGTCTTTAAGTTCCTTCGGGAAACTCCAAGTGGGCCTTTTACTGAGGAGTGGCTTCCGTATGACCTGACTGGTGGAGTGCTGCAGAGATGGTTGTCCTTCTGGAAGTTTCTCCCATCTCCACAGAGGAACTCTAGAGCACTGTCAGAGTCACCATCGGGTTCTTGGTCACGTCCCTGACCAAGGTCCTTCTCCTCCGATTGCTCAGTTTGGCCGGGCGGCCAGCTCTAGGACGAGTCTTGGTGGTTCCAAACTTTTTCCATTTAGAATGTTCTTGGGGACTTCAATGCTGCAGACATTTTTTGGTACCCTTCCCCAGATCTGTGCCTCGACACGATCCTGTCTCTGAGCTCTATGGCAACTCCTTCGACCTCATGGCTTGGTTTTTGCTTTCACATGCACTGTCAACCGTGGGACCTCACATAAAGTGGGAAGAAAAAGTATGTGAAAAAAAATTTGTCATAACATTTGATCTGATATCTAAGTCACAGCAATAGACAAACACAGTCTTCTTTAAACTAATAAGACACAAACAATTAGAATTGTTTATGTCTGAATTGACCACAATGTGTAAACATTCACAGAGCAGGTTGGGAAAAGCATATGAACCCTTGGATTAGTAACAGGTCGACTCTCCTTTGGAGGCAATAACCTCAACCAAACATTTTCTGTAGTTGCGGATCAGACCTGCACAACAGTCAGGAGGACCATTCCTCTTTACAAAACTGTTTCAGCTCAGCAATATTCTTGGGATGTCTGGTGTGAACCGCTCTCTTGAGGTCCTGCCACAGCATCTCAATCGGGTTGAGGTCAGGACTCTGACTGGGCCACTCCAGAAGGTGTATTTTCTTCTGTTCACGCCATTCTGTTGTTGATTTACTTCTGTCTTTTGGGTTGTTGTCCTGTTGCATCACCCAACTTCTGTTGAGCTTCAATTGGTGGACAGATAGCCTTATATTCTCCTGCAAAATGTCTTGATAAACTTGGGAATTCATTTTTCCGTCGATGATATTAAGCTGTCCAGGCCCTAAGGCAGCAAAGCAGCCCCAAACCATGATGCTCCCTTCACCATACTTTACAGTTGAGGATGAGGTTTTGATGTTGGTGTGCTGTGCCTTTTTTCTCCTCACATAGTGTTGTGTGTTCCTTCCAAACAACTCCACTTTAGTTTCATCTGTCCACAGAATATTTTGCCAGAAGCGCTGTGGAACATCCAGCTGCTCTTTTGCGAACTTCAGACGTGCAGCAATGTTTTTTTTGGACAGCAGTGGCTTCTTCCGTGGTGTCCTCCAATGAACACCATTCTTGTTCAGTATTTTCTAGGATTCTTCTTAACCTCATTGAGCGTTCTGCACTGTGCTCTTGCAGTCATCTTTGCAGGACGGCCACACCTAGGGAGAGTAGCAATAGTGCTGAAATTTCTCCATTTATAGACAATTTGTCTTACCGTGTACTGATGAACATTAGACTGACTTTTGTAATCCTTTTGTAATCCTTTCCAGCTTTATGCAAGGCAACAATTCTTAATCTTAGGTCTTCTGAGATCTCTTTTGTTCGAGGCATGGTTCACATCATGCAAAGCTTCTTGTGAATGTCTAACAAAAATTTTGCTAGTGTTTTTTATAGGGCAGGGCAGCTCTAACCAACATCTCCAATCTCGTCTCATTGATTGGACTCCAGGTTAGCTGACTCCTGATTCCAATTTGCTTTTGGAGAAGTCATTAGCCAAGGGGTTCACATACTTTTCCCAACCTACTCTGTGAATGTTTAAATGATGTATTCAATATAGACAAGAAAAATACTAATTTGTGTGTTATTAGTTTAAGCACACTGTGTTTGTCTGTTGTTGTGACTTAGATGAAAATCAGATCAAATGTTATGTCAAATTTATGCATAAATCCAGGTATTTCCAAAGGGTTCACATATTTTTTCTTGCCACTGTAAACAGGTGTGTGCCTTCCCAAATCATGTCCAATCAATTTAATCWACCACAGGTMGACTCCAATCAAGTTGTAGAAACATCTCAAGGATGATCAATGGAAACAGGATGCACCTGGGCTCAATTTCGAGTCTCATAGCAAAGGGTCTGAATACTTATGTAAATGTSATTTTTCAGTTTTCAATTATTCATAAATYTACAAAAAAWTACTAAAAACKTGTTTTTMCTTTGTCATTATGGGGTAGTGTTTGCAGATTGTTGAGGAATTTTCTTGATTTAATCAATTTTAGAATAAGACTAACGTAACAAAATGGGGAAAAAGTCAAGTGGTCAGAATACTTTCCAAAGGCACTGTATATAATATATATATCAGATTTATTAAATCCTCCATACTGTACATATTAAAGGGAATTCATTTTAGATAACAGGCCATTAAATTTCAATATTGGTGCACAYGTTCTACTTAGAGTATTAAAGGGACACAAAAGGCAGTAATTTCTTGGAACTTCCCAGGTGTGTTTCCTCATGCAGGACCATTTAGAGTCACTATTACAACGTGTCTCGCTGGCTGACGGCTGTCCACATAACTGGATCTGGCAATGAGTCCGGCTGGACAGTGATGTTCAATGAAATGGACCTTGATAGGAGTCAGGTCCATTATTGGGAGGTGTAGGGTTGACTTGACACGCACACAAACACCTGGAGAACATTCTGGGGAGGGAGGGACGGAAGAGGGAGGGAGGATGGAGGAAGGGAGAGAGGAGACAGATGCCACCAAATCTGCTGTGATGGGAAATCTGTGTATGGTGTCCGCCCGTCGTTCAGACAGCCAGCCAGACCCGGGTCGTGGCACTGCGACGGCGTTGGACAAGAGTAAATAGCAGGAAGTGACAGATGATAGGGACATGCTCTACCAGGAAATTAAATACGTCTCGCTTAATGCTCCTGAAATGATACGTCAATCTCACACTGCTTCTGGGTGGACATGTTTATTTTCCTACCCTGCCCCCCTTTACCTTATTACACTGTCAGAGAGGCAGGAGGAGGGCAGGTGACTGGGACAGCCTCAATGCTGCCACCCTGTCAGAGAGGCAGGAGGAGGACAGGTGGCTGGGACAGCCTGAACACTGCCACCCTGTCAGAGAGGCAGGAGGAGGACAGGTGACTGGGACAGCCT
>NW_019948199.1:16056-17063 GCF_002910315.2 Salvelinus sp. IW2-2015
TGAAGATCTGCAGGACCTCCTGCACCCGTCCCTCAGCTCTGATTCTATAAGGAGATACATGATGAAGATCTGCAGGACCTCCTGCACCCGTCCCAAAGCTCTGATTCTATAAGGAGATACATGATGAAGATCTGCAGGACCTCCTGCACCCGTCCCAAAGCTCTGATTCTATAAGGAGATACATGATGAAGTGCAGGACCTCCTGCACCCTCCCCACAGCTCTGATTCTATAAGGGGATACATGATGAAGTGCAGGACCTCCTGCACCCGTCCCACAGCTCTGATTCTATAAGGAGATACATGATGAAGTGCAGGACCTCCTGCACCTGTCCCACAGCTCTGATTCTATAAGGGGATACATGATGAAGAGCTGCAGCCAATCAGACCGAATATTGCTGATGATGTAATGCAGGTGTTTATAATAGTTATGCTACTGTGGAAACTTTCTACACACACTGGATATTTAAAACAGGAAGCTTTCTACACACACTGGATCGGTGATCACATTTCAAGCCGTGCTTGTTTGGATACCAGGCAGGTGCAACCTCTATTCAGGGCAGACTGGGTAACAGACACAACCGGGAGTATGTGAGTTCTGTTCAGGGCAGACTGGGTAACAGACATAACCGGGAGCGTGTGAGTTCTGTTCAGGGCAGACTGGGTAACAGACATAACCGGGAGTATGTGAGTTCTATTCAGGGCAGACTGGGTAACAGACATAACCGGGAGCGTGTGAGTTCTGTTCATGGCAGACTGGGTATCAGACACAACCAGGAGTATGTGAGTTCTATTCAGGGCAGACTGGGTAACAGACACAACCGGGAGCGTGTGAGTTCTGTTCATGGCAGACTGGGTAACAGACACAACCGGGAGTATGTGAGTTATATTCAGGGCAGACTGGGTAACAGACATAACCGGGAGCGTGTGAGTTCTGTTCATGGCAGACTGGGTAACAGACATAACCGGGAGTATGTGAGTTCTGTTCATGGCAGACTGGGTAACAGACA
>NW_019948200.1:0-17056 GCF_002910315.2 Salvelinus sp. IW2-2015
GACTACCCGGTGCCCCCGCACATTGCACTAACTCCATGTAACTATGCTAGAAAGTAGTAGATAGGAGAGAGTGTCTCAGTCAGATTGCTTTGTATAGCTAACAGAATTATATCTGTACCCTTATGTACAACATGCTGATTAATTTGTGGAATAACAACCCATGTTGATGAGGTATAGTTAGTCCCCTAGTACGTACATGGGGATGATGTCTGATAAGTTCCCCAGTACAGTACATGGTGATGAGTGCCTGTTAGTTACCCCAGTACAGTACATGCTGAGATGTCTGTTAGTTCCCCAGACAGTACATGGCTGCATGAGTGTCTTTAGTTCCCCATTGTCACACCCCTGGCCTTAGTAGCTTTGTTTTCATGATTATTTTATTAGTCAGGCGATCGTGACATGGGTATGTTTGTGGTTTTTTCATGTCTTGGTGCTTGTAGTGTTCAGTAGGGATTGTTAGAGTGTAATGGTTGTTTGAGTAATGTTTCTAGGGAAGTCTCATGTTGAGGAATGTGTCTTAAGGTATGTCTATGGTTCCTTATGAGTGTTGCTCAATCAGCCAGACAGATGTTTTTCATTTGTCTCCTTGATGGGACCATATTTAAGCGGCCATAGCATCATTATTTGGTTAATTGTTATGTTTATGTTTTCAGCACTATTTATATGTATAGCTTCACCCGTCGTCAGTTGTTAAATTTTGTTAGTTTGTTATAGTGGTTCGTTTCTTGTTTTTCTCTCTTCTTTAATAAAAGAAGCATGTATTTTGCACACGCTGCCCTTGGTCCAATCTCTCTTCGAAAGAAGAACGATCGTGACAGACAATTATCCACCAAACAAGGATCAACAGCGTGAATCCAGTGGCAACAGAGCAAGAACAAAATTCATGGACATGGAGATTTGATAGGAAAGGACCTTGCCAACCGGAGAATTATCTTCTCTCTTCGGTGAAAGAGCTGAGGCAGCTAAAGCCAGAGGAGGCGCATATGAGGAGGCCAGCACGAGCATAGCTGAAGCCGCAAGTACAAACCCAAACATTTCTTGTTGGCTTAAGTAGTGGCCGCAGTGCAGGTAGCGAGAACCTCGCCACTTCCCAGGCTAACCGTGGAGAAGCGGAGACGGACACCGTGTTACGCATAGAGCGCCGGGTCTCCTGTCACGTGTTCATAGCCCGGTGCGGGTTAATTCCACCTCCCCGCACTGGTAGGCTCAGATGGGCATTTGACCATCGGTTGCCTATGAAGCCGCTCAACGGTCTGGCTCCAGTGCGTCTCCCTCGCCGGCTTACATGCACCAGCCTTACACAATGGTTGTGCCCCGGTTTCGCCTACATAGCCGTGCAGGTTATTCCACCTCCCCGCACTGGCGAGGATGGCACCATTCAACCAGTAAGGCTTGCGGCAGGCTCGGCTTGCTCAGGGGAATCAGTACGCCCTGCCCACGTCCGAGTATCTTCCGGCGTCCACCTCCCCGCTCCAGCCCAAGTACCACCAGGCCTACACCACGCACCAGGCTTCCTGTGCCGTCTTCAGAACCCTGTGGCCTCCTCCAACGCACTAGCTTCTATGTTGTGCGTTGTCTCCAGCCCTTTCACCATCAGTCGCAACACCACGCACCAAGCCTCCTGTGTGTCCCCAGAGCACCTGTGCGTCCCTGTTGCTGCCTCCCCGCACTTAGCCCTGCAGATGCCGTGTCCTCAGCGCACAGACACTAGCTTTATTAGTCCGTCGTCACGTTCCGGAGCACCACTGCACTAGCCTAATGTGCTGCGCTCCGACCCGGACGTCCAGGCATGCCCCTTTCCTTCTCCCCGCACATAGCCTGAACGGTGCGTTCCCTTGATAGGCGCCGGTACCTTCCAGTTCCGGCACCACCCACCAGCCCTTACAATGCGTCTCAGCTGCCGGCCAGAGTCTGCCGTCGTGCCTCAACGGCGCATGACCAACTCCTCTGCACCGCAACGGCTCTCGACCTCCCGTCCTGCCCAACTCCAGAACTGCCCCTGAAGCCTACTGCCGCGTTCTGCCCAACGGCGCACTGCAACTTTGCCCGTCTGCCCAACGGCGCAACCTGAACTGCCCGTCTGCCCAACGGCGCCTGAAAGCTGCCCGTCTGCCAAACGGCAGCCGCTAAGCTGCCCGTCTTGCCCAACGCCCGCTGAACTGTCCGCTCTGCCATGGACTCTTCTTCAAAGCCGCCCGTCTGTACTGAAGCCTCGCAAAGCGACCCGCGTCTGCCATGAGGCCTTCAGAGCCGTCTCCTGGCTCAACAGGAGCCGCCTAGAGCCTACCGCCAGACCAGGAGCCGTGCAGAGCCTTCCCGCCCAGTACAGATCAGCCAGAGCCTTGGCTCACCAGCTAGGGACAGAGAGCCTCAGCCACAGAAGGTCCAGCGTAGCCAGGGCCTTCCGCCAGACAGGATCAGCCAGGGCCTTCCGCCAGACAGGATCACCAGAGCCTTTCCGCCAGAAACAGGATCAGCCAGAGCCTATCCGCCAGGACAGGAATCAGCCAGAGCCGTCAGCCAGCCGAGGATACATCCGAGCCACATGCAGCCAGATCCGTCACCACCATGAGCAGCCAATCCGTCAGCCAGCCCATGAGCAGCCAGATCCGTCAGCCAGCATGAGCCAAGCCCAATCCGTTCAAGCCAAGCCATGAGCAGCCAGAGTTCCTCAGCCAGCCATGAGCAGCCAGATCCGTCCAGCCTCTGAAGCCATCCGTAGCAGCCATGACCAGGATCCGCCAGAGCCGATCCAGCACAGCGATACGCCGGAGCCATCCAGCCAATCCGCCAGCCATTCGCTGCTGTCCCTCAGTTCCGAGCTCGCCGCTCCTTAATGTCAGTGCTCCCGAGCATCCGGCTGCTGCCAACTCTAGTCCGGTAGACATCTGCCCCTTAATCCAGTGGGTTTAAGTTGGAGGGTGGTTCATATTGGAAGGCACTACGGGTCAGTGACTATGGTGGCGGTGGGATCCACGACCAGTCCAGAGCCGCCACCGTGGACAGGACGCCCCACCCATGACCCTCCCAGATCTTTATTCTGGTGCGCCCGGAGTTCGCCCTTAAGGAGGTTTACTGGTCACACCCTGCCTTAGTATCTTCGTTTTTCATGATTAATTTTAGTTTAAGGTCAGGGTTTGACACTTGCGGCGTATGTTTGTGTTTTTGTCTGTTCTTGGGTGGTCTGTAGGTCTAGCGGGATTTGTTAAGTGTATGCGTTTGTGTTGAGTGAACCTTCTTTCGCGGAGTAGTCGTATGCTTGAGTGAAATGTGTCTAGTATGTCTATGTGTTGCCCTGAGTGGTTTCTCAATCAGAGACAGATGTTTTTCATTTTGTCTCTGAATTGGAGCACATATTTAAATGCCCATCACCGGTCCATCATGTATTTGTGGTCAATTGTCTGATGTGTAGTAGTTTGTCTGTCAGACACTATTACATCGTATAGCTTCACGGTCGCTCAGTTGTTATTTTGTTAAGATTCTGTGCTATCAGTCTTGTTCGTTTTCTTGGGTCTTTTCTCTCTTCTTTATATAAAGACTGTATTTTGCCACACGGCTGACGCCTTGGTCCAATCCTCTCTCAAGAAGCACGATCGTGACGTACACTGATAGTTAGTCCCAGTACAGGATACATATTAATGAGTGTCATGTTAGTTCCCCATCAGTACATGGTGATGAGTCTGTCTAGTTCCCAGTACAGTACATGGTGATGAGTGTCTGTTAGTTCCCCAGTACGATGAGTGTACGATAGTTCCCCAGTGATGATTGTCTGTTAGTTCCCCAGTAGACAAGTACATGGTGACGAGTGTCGTCGTTAGTTCCCCAGTACAGTACATGTGATGAGTCTGTTAATCCCCAGTACAGTACATGGTTGATGAGTGTCTGTTATTCCCCAGTACAGTACATGGTGCGTGATTGTCTGTTAGTTCCCCAGTGTACATGGTGAATTGCTCTGTTAGTCCCCAGTGCATAGACATGGTCGTGAGTGCTCTGTTAGTTCCCCAGTACAGTACATGGTGATGAGTGTCGTGTTAGTTCCCCAGTACAGTAACATAGTGGTGAGTGTCTGTTAGTTCCCAGTACATACATGGTGGTTGAGTGTGTCTGTTAGTTCCCCACAGTACAGTACATGGTGATGAGTGTCTGTTAGTTCCCCAGTACATACATGGTATGAGTGTCTGTTAGTTCCCAGTACAGGACATTGGTGATGATGTGTCTGCTATTCCCCCAGTACAGTCACATCGGTGACTAGAGTGTCTGTTAGTTCCCCAGTACAGTACATGGTGATGAGTTGTTAGTTCCCCAGTACAGTACATGGTGATGAGTGTCTGTTAGTTCCCCAGTACAGTACATGGTGATAGTGTCTTTAGTTCCCCATACAGTACATGGTGATGAGTGTCTGTTATTCCCCAGTACAGTACAAGGTG
This sequence comes from Salvelinus sp. IW2-2015, assembly GCF_002910315.2. NCBI lineage: Eukaryota > Metazoa > Chordata > Actinopteri > Salmoniformes > Salmonidae > Salvelinus > Salvelinus sp. IW2-2015. The sequence continues at coordinate 4,428 of NW_019948200.1, forward strand.
ATGAGTGTCTGTTAGTTCCCCAGTACAGTACATGGTGATGAGTGTCTGTTAGTTCCCCAGTACAGTACATGGGTATGAGTGTCTGTTAGTTCCCCAGTACATACATGGTGATGAGTGTCTGTTAGTTCCCCAGTACAGTACATGGTAATGAGTGTATGTTAGTTCCCCAGTACATACATGGTGTGATGTTCTGTTAGTTCCCCAGTACAGTACATGGTGATGAGTGTTCCGTTAGTTCCCCAGTACAGTACATGAGAGGAGTTTGTGGTTTTATTATGATCTTTACTCATGTGGATTTTGTCTCATTACTTTGTGTCACAAATGACACGCTATTCCATCAAGTAGCACTTGTTAGAATAGGTCCATCAAAGTAGTGCACTGTTGTATGGATAGGGTCCATCAAAGTAGTGCACTGTGTAGGAATAGGGTCCATCAAAGTAGCGTGCACTGTGTACGGAATAGGGTCCATCAAAGTAGTGCACTTGTGTAGGGAATAGGGTCCATCAAAGTAGTGCACTGTTGTAGGAATAGGTCCATCCAAGAGTAGCACTGTGTAGGAATAGGGGTCCATCAAGGATGACTTGTAGCAATAGGTCATCAAGTATGCACTAGGTAATAGGTCCGTCAAAGAGTGCCACTGTGCTAGGAATTAGGTCCGTCTCAAAGTAGTGCACTGTGTAGGGAATAGGGTCCATCAAAGTAGTGCACTGTGTAGGGAATAGGGTCCATCAAAGTAGTGCACTGTGTAGGCAATAGGGTGACATTTGGMAGCAGGAAAACATTGGTCACCAGGAACTTTTCTGTAAACCTAATTTGGGACGTAGACTTTGTTTGTGTTCATGTTGTTGTTTTTGTTGTTTACCAAAATGAACCAGACAGACTAGGAAGTTCCTGAAGTCCCAGCGGACAGAGGAAGGATAAGAGTATCATGGCCTCCTCAAATAACAGTTTTCTTGTTATACTGAGAAGTTGGTTACTTCAACAGATCAGAAGATTCCCTCACAGTCAGTCATGGGATTCCTTCAGGATGTTTTGGTGTGAGATTAAAGCTTTATAGGATGTTGGCCCACTGACACATTCAACCCCTCAGCAACACACACACACACACACACGCACACACACACACACACACACACAAGGTTTGTCTTCAGGGTTTGTAGATATTGTCTGGGTAAATATTTTATCAATGAGTCATTTAAAAGTACAGTTTTAAGTGTCTCTGTCAACACTTGGGCCTAGCCTAGCATCTAGTTTGTGTCAGTGGTGGTTATGGAATATCAGACCTGGAAATAACACTGTGCTCCACAGGCATAGGCCTACTAAATATTGCATTTTCAACTGAAAGTGGGAAAATAGTCATCTGAATCAAGTGTTAAATGTTCTTATTAATAACAAGGACAGAAGGATTGGCCCTTATTTTCACCCAAATCTAACTGCCTGAAGCTCAGGCCCTGAAGCAAGGATATGCAAATTCTTGGTACCATTTGAAGGGAAACACTTTGAAGTTTGTGSAAATGTGAAAGGAATGTAGGATAAAACAATAGATCTGGTAAAAGATAATACAAAGAAAGAAAAAAAACGTTCTTTAGTATTTTTTTGTACCATCATCTTTGAAATGCAAGAGAAAGGTCATAATGTATTATTCCAGACCAGGTGCAATTTAGATTTTGACCACAGAAGCATCAGTGTATGTACAAAGTTTTAGACTGATCCAATGCCATGGTATTTCTGTTCAAACTTTTGTGTCAAGACTGCCCAAATGTGCCTAAATTTGTTTTATTAACCTTTCAGTGTCAAAACTGCACTCTCCTCAAACAATAGCATGGTATTCTTTCACTGTAATAGCTACTGTAAATTGGACAGTGCAGTGAGATTAACAAGAATGTAAGCTTTCTGCCCATATCAGATATGTCTATATCCTGGGCGATGTTCTTGTTACTTACAACCTCATGCTAATCGCATTAGCCTACGTTAGCTCAACCGTCCCGCAGGGTACCCACCAATCCATGAAAAAAGGTAAGGTAATACCATTAAGGTTTTCTAAGGCATTTTTCCCCCCTGGAAATGTCTTTGCCAGCATGACAAATGGCAACCTATTCCCATTAGGGTGTAACAGTAGGGTGTAACAGTAGGTGTAACAGTGGTGTAGCAGGAGAGTGTAGCAGTAGGTGTAGCAGTAACAGTAGGGTGTAGCAGTAGGTGAGGAGTAGGGTGTAGCAGTAACAGTAGAGTGTGCAGTAGGTGTAGCAGTAGGGTGTAAGGGTGTAAACAGTAGGGTGTAGCCAGTAGGGGGTAGCAGTGAGTGTAACAGTAGGGTGGTAGCAGTAGGTGTAGCAGTAGCGTGTAACAGTAGGGTGTAACAGTAGCAGTAGGGTGAGCAGGTAGGTGTAGCAGTAGAGTGTAGCAGTAGGGTGTAACAGCTAGGTGTAGCAGTAACAGTAGGGTGTACAGAATAGGGTGTAGCAGTAGAGTGTAGCAGTAGGTGTAACAGTGGTGTAACAGTAGAGTGTAACAGTAGAGTGTAGCAGTAGGGTGTAGCAGTAGGGTGTAACAGTAGGGTGTAACAGTAGGGTGACAGTAGAACAGTAGGGGTAGCAGTAGTGGTGTAGCAGTAGGGTGATGTAACAGTAGGGTGACAGTAGGTGTAACAGTAGGGTGGTAACAGTAGCAGATAGGGTGTAACAGTAGGGTGTAGCAGTAGGGTGTAGCAGTAGCAGTAGGGTGTAACAGAGGTGTAGCGTAGGTGTAGCAGTAGGGTGTACAGTAGGAGTGTAGCAGTAGGGTGTAACAGTAGGGTGTAACAGTAGGGTGTAGCAGTAGGTGTAGCAGTAGAGTGTAACAGTGGGGTTGTAACAGTAGGCAGTAGGGTGTAACAGTAGGGGTGTAGCAGTAGGGTGTAGCAGTAGGGTGTGACAGTAGGGTGTAACAGTAGCAGTAGAGTGTAACAGTGAAGATGTTAACAGTAGCAGTAGGTGTGTAACAGTAGGGTGTACAGGTAGGGTGTGACAGTAGAGTGAACAGTAGAGTGTAACAGTAGCAGTAGGGTGTAACAAGTAGGTGTAGCAGAGAGTGTAACAGTAGCAATAGGTTGTAACAGTAGGGTGTGACAGTTAGAGTTGTGACAGGAGGTGTTGTAACAGTAGAGTGTAACAGTAGCAAGTGTAACAGTAAGTGGTGTAACAGTAGGTGTATGTAACAGCAGGGTGTAACAGTTAGCAGTAGGGTGTTGTAACAGTAGTGTTAACAGTAGGTGTGACAGTAGGGTGGACAGTAGGTGTGACAGTTAGAGTGTGACAGTAGGTGTAACAGTAGCAGTAAGGTGTTAACAGTAGGTGTAGCAGTAGAGTGTGACAGTAGGGTGTAACAGAGCAGTAGGGTGTAGCAGTAGGGTGTAGCAGTAGGGTGTAGCAGTAGGGTGTGACCAGTAGGGTGTAACAGTAGCAGTAGGTTGTAACAGTAGGGTGTAACGGTAGGGGTGTACAGTAGAGTGTAACAGTAGAGTGTAACAGTAGCAGTAGGGTTGTAACAGTAGGTGGTAGCAGTAGGGTACAGTAACAGTAGTGTAAGTGGTGTAACAGTAGGTGTGACAGTAGTGGTTACAGTAGGGTGTAACAGGTTAGAGGTAGCAATAGGTAATAACAGTTAGGTGTAACAGTGTAGGTGGTTAACAGTAGGGTTGTATGTAACACGGAGGGTGTGACAGTAGAGATGTAACAGTAGGGTATAACAGTAGATGTACAGTTAGGGTGTAGCAGTAGGCGTGTGACAGTAGGTGTAAACAGTAGCAGTAGGGTGTAACAGTAGGGTGTAACAGTTAGAGTGTAACAGTATGCAGTAGGGTTTGTAGCAGTAGGGTGTAACGGGTGTAACAGTAGGGTGTAGCAGTAGGTGTGACAGTAGGGTGTACAGTAGCGAGTAGGTGTAAACATAGGGTGTAACAGTAGCAGTAGGTTGACAGTACGAGTGTTACAGTAGGGTTTGTAACAGTAAGGTGTAAACAGTAGGCGTGTGACAGTAGAGTGTTACAGTAGGGTGTAAACAGTAGAGTGTAACAGTAGGGGATAACAGTAGGGTGTACCAGTAGAGTGTAACAGTAGGGTAACAGTAGGGTGTAACAGTAGAGTGTAACAGTGAGAGTTAACAGTAGAGTGTAAACAGTAGGGTGTGACAGTAGAGTGTTACAGTAGAGTGTAACAGTAGCAGTAGGGTGTAGCAGTAGAGGGTAGCAGTTGGGTGTAACAGTAGGGTTGTAACAGTAGAGTGTAACAGTAGCAGTAGGGTGTAACAGTAGGGGTGTAACAGTAGAGTGTAACAGTAGAGTGTAAACAGTAGAGGTGTAACAGTAGGTGTGACAGTAGAGTGTTACAGTAGAGTGTAACAGTAGCAGTAGGGTGTAGCAGTAAGTGTAGCAGTAGGGTGTAACAGTAGGGTGTAACAGTAGAGTGTAACAGTAGCAGTAGGGTGAACGGTTAGGGTGTAACAGTAGGGTGTAACAGTAGGGTTGAACAGTAACATAGGTAACAGTGGATGTAAACAGTAGGATGAACAGTAAAGTAGGGTACAGTAGGGTGTAACAGTAACATAGGGTGTAACAGTAGCAGTAGGGTGTAACGGTAGGTGTAACAGTAGGTGACAATAGGGTGTAACAGTAGCAGTAGGTGTAACGGTTAGGGTGTAACAGTAGGGTGTGACAGTAGGGTGTAAACAGTAGGTGGTAACAGTAGCAGTTAGGGTTGTAGCAGATGAGTGTAACAGTAGGGTGTGACAGTAGGGTGTGAACAGTAGGGTGTGACAGTAGCAGTTAGGGTGGTAACAGTAACAGTAGGGTTTGTAACAGTAACAGTAGGGTGTGACAGTAGGGTGTAACAGTAGGGTGTAACAGTAGGGTGTAACAGTAGGGTGTGACAGTAGGGTGTGACAGTAGGGTGTGACAGTAACAGTAGGGTGTGACAGTAGGGTGTAACAGTAGGGTGTAACAGTAGGCGCTGTAACAGTAGGGTTGTGAACAGTAGGGGACCAGTAGGGTACAGTAGGGTGTTGGACCCCAGTAGGGTGTGTCAGTAGGGTGTGACAGTCATCAACACTTTCCTCACAGATTAACTTTGTTTAGCACCCATTTGTTTGGCTTGGTAAAATTCAGGTAAACATTCACTCGAGTGACCCAGTTTTATGTAATTGGTTCTATAAAAACGAAATCCATAACTATTCTGTAACTGGTGGTTCATTTCTCATCCTGCTACAAGTCTTTGTCACAATTTGTGTCTTTTTGTCACCCTACACCAGTTACAGAATAGTTATAGATTTCGTTTTTATAGAACCAATTACATAAAACTGMGTCTCTCGAGTGAATGTTTACCTGTATTTTACCAAGCCAAACAAATGGGTGCTTAACAYAGTTAATCTGTGAGGAAAGTATTGATGTAACAAATAACACAAGAGTTCAAAGTTTGAGTGTCACACCCAAATGTTTACAGCTATTGACTATTCCCTGGATCTTGTGACTATGCATAATTCACCCTGTAAATTAACTTGGATTTAAACCATTTCACTCTGCGAGGAGCATAAGCTGGATCAGTGTTTCAAACAAGTGAAGGAAATTAGTAACATTTCTATATTTATTTAGAACAAACCAGAGTTTAGATTAGAGCAGTGGTGCCCAACTCTGGTCCTCGAGTTACCCCCCACAGTACACATTTTTAAACACAWTTGATTCAACTTGTCAACTAATCATCAGGCCCTCAATGAGTTGAATCAGGTAGATTTGTCCAGGGCTACAACAGAAATGTGTGCCGCTGTGGGGACTGTAGAACTGGAGTTTGGTACCACTGGATTAGGGTATTTGGATAGCTGAAATGGGATTCTATAGTACAGTAGGTCAAATATTTATTTCCTGTTTGATGTACAGTATTTGTGTTTACATGATGTGTGCGTGCACTGCACTGACAGAGTGACAGCTGAGCCACATAAATAATAGATCTGACACAAATAGTCAGCGTTTACTTTTGTCACACACTATGGACAAGACACTATGGACAAGACACTATGGACAAGACACTATGGACAAGTTAATTGGATTCAATGTGAGAAGCATCTGTTGCTGGTGTTCATAATTATATAAATGATTCAGAATCTTATTCAACAGCAAATTTACATTTACATTTAAGTCATTTAGCTGACGCTCTTATCCAGAGCGACTTACAAATTGGAAAGTTCATACATATTCATCCTGGTCCCCCCGTGGGGAATGAACCCACAAACCTGGCGTTGCAAGCGCCATGCTCTACCAACTGAGCCACACGGGACCGTGTAGCAAATGCAAGTAAATTGTCATAACATTCATGAGTGTGAAATAATCTTCCAAACAGTTTTCGCATGATAGTCCCTGTCTGTATAAAGTTATATGTAAGCACCAAATATAATGGCCATGATTAATTAAACTCGCAACAAATGTATTTGATTCGGAAATACATATTTGGCATTGACTTTAAAAATAGCGAAACATGATTGGCTACGGCGAAGCAGACCCCGCCCCGTTGATGACCTTTTCCACTTCCCTTCATTTCCAAACACTTCTCCCACTAGCCAAGAGTAWCAACGACCGGACATTTACAGAGCTCTCGTCAGCCAAACATATGGCAAAAATATACGTTGTTCTTTCTTTTTATGTGGTGTGCACTACATTTTAAAAATTCCGCCGAAAAAGAGAAGACGATTTTCCGAAACATTTTCGCCGTTATCTCACGTAAGTATAAAAAGACTTCGATTGAATTTTTGAATTCGAGCTAAGTAAGCTGGCTAGCCAACGCAACATGGCGGGCGCAGTCCTAACCAGCGAACAGGACGCTAACTGCTAYCTAGACACAAGACAGGCGTTTAGCTGGCTAGCTACCTGCTTACCTTTCGATCTGGAAATGGCGCTCTTGTAAATATTTGCACACATTGTTTACCTGTAGAACAAAATAAGATACTATTTGATTAATTATGGCATTAATTTATTTTATAGTTTTGGTAACTAGCTACGTGTACTTGTTATCGCAATGTCAATACCGCCGCTATCTTCACGAAACGAGTTCTAGCTACTGTCAAATGTTAAAACGTTTCGCTGTGTCTCTGGAGATTGACAGCCAAATAAATGTTAAGTAGCTACCTACCTCTTAATGTTTATCAGACATCATTCCTTGATCGTTTGCTGTGTTGTAATAAACCAATGACCTAGCTGAACCACTGTGGTAGACTTCTCTAACGCCCAGAAAGCTCCGGTTCTAACTCCCATTCACCAGCTTTGCAAGCGTTATGTCAAAATACGTTCGTTGGTCACCAAATATGGAGTTTCGCTGAGTAAATAWCTTAATTTACTCCCGTTACGACMGGTATGTACTTAKAAAWAAAAAWYAAYGTATAAATAAAAATGTACAAACAKCCGAGAAAATGCTACTTCGTCACCTCCAGGGTTGACTCATGATTGCCACGCTCAGGTCGGAAGTCTACAGCAGCTGAATATATGTGCCGAAGAGGCATTTTATCGATTCATTGTAATATATATATTTAGAAATTTTTTGGAAGTACATACAGGCCCGACGTGAGTAAATTTAAGATAGTTGCTCAACGAAACTTTATATTTGGTTATCAATGAATGTATTTTGACAAAACGCTTGCCGAGTTGGTGAATGGGAGTTAGAAACTGGGCGTTAGAGAGGTCTAAAGTACAGTAACAGGTTCAGACCTAGTTACATTGTCTTCATTATGCTTGCTTATATCCTACCCATTCATCATGGTCATCCACGATACGGACTCAAAATACCGCCTTTACTGGGAACCAAAGCAACACTTGCTAGATGACATTAGTGTTTTGCATTGCATGGCAGCATTTTCTCTCCCATTTATTTCTTTGCTTGTCAAAGGACATTGATTAATTATGCTAATAGTCTGTTTTATTGATGTGTATCCAACAGCTTTCAGCCTCAATAAATTAATCTTAAACTCCCCTTGAAATGTTTTCCTAAACATAGTTGGTTACAGTGCTCCAGTAAATGAGTACAGAATGCCATGTTTTGACTTTGTCAATATTTACCTAAACCACCACTGGGTAGTAGCTAACTACCTAACATTTCGATCCTTCCATACACCACTGTGTAGTGGAAAAGTCACTAACAAATGGTTATTTTAGGGTGAAGTCAATTTCACTCAACATAGCTATGTGTACAGACTTTACCATCAGTATAATCTGTCAATGAATATAATTCGTTTCCAGGTTTATGCAATAGTGACTAGATCTGAACASACTGTACCCTCTATCCATGCTGTTACGCCTGGCTGACTTTGTTAATGACTTGTCTGGGCCTWTAGGCATTTGAGTCACACATTTCCAGTTTCAACAAAAACAATCAACAACTTTAAAATAAAATAAAACGTGTTCTCCCCACAGGGCTTCCTCTTCTCTTTACAGGTGTATAACTGCTACCCAGAAGGCCTAGGGGCGGCCCTTTACCGGGAGCGCTTTGACTTCAACGCTGAGCCGCCTTGGGATCCCAGCTGATAGCGGGACACGGCCATCTACAGACTTGCCCATGTAAGCAAGTAGGGTGCCTTCAAACCGGACGAACGTATGCGTAAGAAGAGCAGGAACTCGATGGTTTCCAATAAGAGCAGTGTGTTGTGGGAAAGCCTAGTGCTGTTTCGCTGCGTCAGACAACCAGTTGATGTGTTTAAAGGGGCTTGTTTATGTCTACTTTTAGATCAAGCTGACGCCTCTGGAATTAAAGTCAATATTGGACACATCATACACAGTCCAACCCATGTCTCGGCAGGCATGGTGGAAAATACACACATTTTTATCTACTTCTGTCTTCACATGTTTGAAATGTTTGAACAGTATATATTTTTTTGTACTAGCTTGCATGGTTTCTTAAACGAGATTTGTAATAATTAAGGTGATGTCCACCTACCAGCAACATATTGTTATCCTCTGTCTGTGTGTTGCAGGACCCACGGCTCAGTTGCGACTTTGACCTGACTACTACTTCTTTATGATTGTCTGCTGAATACGGTTGAGATGAAAGGACTCGCTGACGAACTAAACCACACGATCGAACTCCTGGAGGGAGGAACCACCCTGGAAGATGTCATCGATGGACACGTTTACGAACAAGCTCTGGTGAGGGAATTGATTGATTTTCACACGATTAGAAGAGCTAAAAGAACCCTGGAGGATGATTCATGAAAGTCTTAACAATGTGTAAAATCCCCCCCCCCAAATTCCTTGCCTTGTGGCTGTTGTGCCCTGGGGCTGAACCAATTGCTGTGCTCTGAGGCACTACTCACTCGCATGTCTCTCAGATCTCAATTCTTATAAGCTAATGCCCATCATGAGATCGGGTCCTTCTCACAGGCATCGCAGCTTTGAAGGACTAGTGAAGAGACACCGGAGATACAACGCGTATCCTTATCGAATTCAGAGGCGCACATTGAAGATGTTGGAATTGTCCACATTTACTTTTCTTCAGGCAACAAGATGAGTGTGTGTGTAACTAGAGCTCGTCTGTCAGTGTGTGTGTGTAACTAGAGCTTGTCTTTCAGTGTGTGTGTGTAACTAGAGCTTGTCTTTCAGTGTGTGTGTGTAACTAGAGCTTGTCTTTCAGTGTGTGTGTGTAACTAGAGCTTGTTCTTTCAGTGTTGTGTGTTAACCAGCGCTGGTCTTTCAGTGTGTGTGTAACTAGAGCTTGTCTTTCAGTGTGTGTTAAAGAGCTTGTCTTTCAGTGTGTGTGTGTAAACAGAGCTTGTCTTTCAGTGTGTGTGTGTAACTAGAGCTCGTCTTTCAGTGTGTGTGTGTAACTAGAGCTCGTCTTTCAGTGTGTGTGTGTGTAACTAGAGCTCGTCTTTCAGTGTGTGGTGTGTAACTAGAGCTTCGTCTTTTCAGTGTGTGTGTAACTAGAGCTTGTCTTTCAGTGTGTGTTAACTAGAGCTCGTCTTTCTGTGTGTGTGTGTGTGTGTGTGTGTGTGTGTAACTAGAGCTTGTCTTTCAGTGTGTGTGTGTAACTAGAGCTTGTCTTTCAGTGTGTGTGTGTACCAGCGCTGGTCTTTCAGTGTGTGTGTAACTAGAGCTTGTCTTTCAGTGTGTGTGTAACTAGAGCTTGTCTTTCAGTGTGTGTGTAACTAGAGCTTGTCTTTCAGTGTGTGTGTGTAACTAGAGCTTGTCTTTCAGTGTGTGTGTAACTAGAGCTTGTCTTTCAGTGTGTTGTGTGTAACTAGAGCTCGTCTTTCAGTGTGTGTGTGTAACTAGAGCTCGTCTTTCAGTGTGGTGTGTAACTAGAGCTGTCTTTCAGTGTGTGTGTAACTAGAGCTTGTCTTTCAGTGTGTGTGTGTAACTGGCTCGTTTTCGTGTGTGTGTTTTGTAACTAGAGCTTGTCTTTCAGTGTGTATGTGTAACTAGAGCTCGTCTTTCTGTGTGTGTGTAACTAGAGCTCGTCTTTCAGTGTGTGTGTGTAACTAGAGCTTGTCTTTCAGTGTGTGTGTAACTAGAGCTTGTCTTTCAGTGTGTGGTGTGTAACTAGAGCTTGTCTTTCAGTGTGTGTGTGTAACTAGAGCTTGTCTTTCAGTGTGTGTGTGTAACAGCGCTGGTCTTTCAGTGTGTGTGTAACTAGAGCTTGTCTTTCAGTGGTGTTGGTAACTAGAGCTTGTTCTTTCAGTGTGTGTGTGTAACTAGAGCTTGTCTTTCAGTGTGTGTGTGTAACTAAGGCTTGTCTTTCAGTGTGTGTGTGTGTAACTAGAGCTCGTCTTTCAGTGTGTGTGTGTAACTAGATCTCGCTTTCAGTGTGTGTGTGTAACTAGAGCTCGTCTTTCAGTGTGTGTGTGTAACTAGAGCTCGTCTTTCAGTGTGTGTGTGTAACTAGAGCTTGTCTTTCAGTGTGTGTGTAACTAGAGTCGTCTTTCTGTGTGTGTGTGGTGTGTGTGTGTGGTGTGTGTGTGTGTAACTAGAGCTGTCTTTCAGTGTGTGTGTGTAACAGCGCGGGTCTTTCAGTGTGTGTTAACTAGAGCTTGTCTTTCAGTGTGTGTGTAACTAGAGCTGTCTTCAGTGTGTGTGTAACTAGAGCTTGTTCTTCAGTGTGTGTGTGTAAACTAGAGCTTGTCTTTCAGTGTGTGTGTGTAACTAGAGCTCGTCTTTCAGTGTGTGTGTGGTAACTAGAGCTCTCTTTCAGTGTGTGTGTGTAACTAGAGCTCGTCTTTCAGGTGTGTGTGTGTAACTAGAGCTCGTCTTTCAGTGTTGTGTGTAACTAGAGCTCGTCTTTCTGTGTGTGTTGTGTGTGTTGAACTAGAGCTTGTCTTTCAGTGGTATGTTAACTAGGCTCGTCTTCTGTTGTGTGTAACTGCTCGTCTTTCTGTGTGTGTGTTGTAACTAGAGCTCGTCTTTCAGTGTGTGTGTGTGAAGTGATGAGAATCAAAGTTGAGAAGATGATCAGAGGCTCGTCTTTCTGTGTGGTGTTTGTGTGGAACTAGAGCTTGTCTTTCCAAGTATCTATGTATGTATTATAACCAGCGCTTGTCTGTTGGCTCTTGTGTTCCCCAGGCTGAAAAGAGTGTGTTTGTAGTGTCTGACCTTGGGTCCCTGATGAGACAGCATGTCCAATGGCAGCTCACCATGCCCCAGATCAGGCCCTACTACCAGGTCCAGTCCAACAGCAGCCCGGTTGTCATCGAGGTCCTGGCCTCTCTCGGCCTCGGCTTCGTCTGTGCTAACAAGGTGAGTGGTACCTTTTTTTATTTGATCACGTGTTTTTATGGGTGTTTTATGAAAACAAAGATCTAACAGAGTTCTTGAATACCTTTTCATTCTGTCGGCTTTCTCTGTGCCAGTGGGATCACAAACACTAAAGGTAATAAAACATCCYTCACGCTGACCCTCATTGACCCCTCAGGGGTGTGTGCTTAGTCCCCTRCTGTACTCCTTGTTCACCCACGACTGTGTGGCCAGGCACGACTCCAACACCATRAAGTTCGCTGACGACACAACAGTGGTAGGCCTGATAACCAACAACGATGTGACAGRCGATAGGGAGGAGGTCAGAGACCTGACAGTGTGGTGCCAGGACAACAACCTCRCRCTCAATGTGATCAAGACAAAGCAGGTGATTGTGGACTACAGGAAAAGGYGGGCTGAAAACAACCCCGTTCACATCGACAGGGCCTGTAGTGGAGCAGGTCGAGAGCTTCAAGTTCCTTGGTGTCCACATCACCAGCAATCTGTGATGTAGTCTCAGGAGACTGAAAAGATTCGTCATGTGTRCCCAGATCCTCAAAAGGTTCTACAGCTGCACCATCGAGAGCATTCTGTCCGGTTGCATCACCGCCTGGTATGGCAACTGCTCGGCATTCCCACCGRAAGGCGCTACAGAGGGTAGTGCGAACGGCCCAGTACATCACTGMGGCCAAGCTTCCTGCCATCCAGGACCTATKTAATAGGCGGTGTCAGAGGAAAGACCATAAAAATGTCAGAGACTCCGGTCACCCGAGTTATAGACTGTTTTCTCTGCTACCGCAGGGTAAGTGGTACCGGAGCACCAAGTCTAGGACCAAAAGGCTCCTCAATAGCTTCTACCCTCGAGCCATTAGACTGCTGAACAAAAAATAAAATC
>NW_019948201.1:0-17041 GCF_002910315.2 Salvelinus sp. IW2-2015
TGCCTGTTCAGGGGCAAGACACAGATTTGTACCTTGTCACTCGGGATTTTGAAACTTGGCAACCTTCGGTTACTAGTCCCAAGCTCTAACCACTACGCGGCTACCCTGCCCTTAACACCGTTCCACAGGTGATGTTCATTAATTGGTTTATGTCATTGAACAACATGGGAAACAGTTTAAACCCTTACAATGAAGACCTGTGAAGTTATTTGGATTTTAGGAAATGATCTTTGAAAGACCAGAAGGTCCTGAAAAAAGGAATGTTTCTTTTCTGCTTGAGTTTAGATTAACATACTAAGCATCCCTCTCTGGAAATCAGACTTTAAAAATCTCAGACTAGGACATTCTGAGACTAATTTTAAAACCGTGTTCTGAGTTGGTTAAAAGTGCAATTTATTCTAGGATTTTAGCCTTAGATCGTTGTCCCACGGAACTGCCAACCGATAGAGTTATAGATGAATGAATGGTGACGATCCGATTCAGACCCAGCCTTGATTTGAACTGTGTGTTTAACTACATTCTGTGCAGCGTGGAAGTTCTTCGCAGTGAATGTGTATGTCAAGAATTCAACACAGCAATAGAGGGTACTGAATTATGGAGGTCTGAATTTATGAAGATATTTAAACTAAAACTGAGAGAGAATAAAGTAGACGGCATCACTCAAACTGTTCGATTTATGGACCCTATTCATGACTGACGTGTGCATGCCCAATTGTGGGCATCGGTCAGGACATCCTGTGGGAAAGTGACCATGTGGGTTATGCCCATTTTGGCATCTGTCCTGTTCTCACGCTCTAGAGCAGATGCGAAAATATGTCATATAATGTCGTTTAAGTGTCAGTGATCGATTGATGTCTGGGATTCTTTAACGTGGGTGGGAACATTTCAAAGAGTATGCCCCTCCCTATTTATGTGCCCTTAGGTTGTTGTCTAGGAAACACAAAATGTCCGTGGTATTGGTGGCAGACGCACTTATAAATAACCAGACAAACCAGAACACTAAAGCAAGATCTTTTATCATAAATAAACCCTCTGAACATTAAACAAATATGTCTCCTAGGCCAATTCTCGGGATGCTATGCGTCTCTTGTCATGAACCCAGTGACAAAAGACTCGAGGAAGTTCTGTGTGAAGCCCCAGAATGTTTTAAAGGAGTTTTGGGTACGAGTGAGGGACATATGTCTTACATATTCCAACCGGAGGATTCTACGGTTAAGATATTCACAGACAGTGGCCCCAAACCCCTTTATCAGGCAAAACCTGGGAGTTTTTCTCCTGCTCTGCGGATGAGAGAATGGCTAAGATTAGGCTAGCGCTCTGTAAAATTGGACAGGCCCTGAGTGGTACAACTGTGCCCGGATATGCGCTGGAAGAACAGGTCTGCGGACGCAGTGATCTGAAGGCCCTAAGAATCACTTCAATGGCCTATAGCCCTGACACCAAAGTGACAATTTTAGCCTGTGTGGTACAACTGTGCCCGGATATGCGCTGGAAGAACAGGTCTGCGGACGCAGTGATCTGAAGGCCCTAAGAATCACTTCAATGGCCTATAGCCCTGACACCAAAGTGACAATTTTAGCCTGTGAACAATATGATAGTGCTAATGCGACAAAGTCTGTCAGTTCTCATGTATCTTCCAAAGCATGCATGGATGTCAACTTTTTTATGCCTGTGTTTAGCTTTAAATGGGTGGATTATCCCATATTCATAACACTTATGAATAAGCTGGACATTCTTTTCGAATATTGTGAACAATTACGGAGCTGGCCGCGGCTATCCTTGAGACATACCCAGGARCTACATGCCCGACGGATTATCTACCCATGGAGTGAAAACTTATGGAGCATTGATGGATCGTGCAAGAGAGCCCGGCAGGGCGATGATGAATTGGATACGGATAATGGGGAGGGCTACCCAGGCACTTTATCTGTAAGAAAGGCATAGTAAAAAGGTGTAATTAATTATGAACTGCTTAAAAATGTATGTACTTGATATTTTGAATAAAATAAAATGGTTTTAAAAGCAGTATCTCACCCATTAATGAACGGGGGAGCTCTCGTTTTCTCTCTCGCACCGGTCTGTCGCGGAGAAATGCAATGTCTTAAAAAAAAAAAAAATCTTATTTTATACGAATACAATCTTTCCTACAACAGATAGTTATAAACATTTAAAGCTTATTAAAAGTGTAGTACTGTCTGGTAATGACGTATACCGGTTGTACACCAATGTTTATAAATAAAACATGCGTGCATGTTTCAATATTGCGCCGTAAAATTGGTTCATTTATAACATGCTATAAACTGTATGTACTTAACATTTTGAATTAAATAAATGGTTTTAAAAACAGTATCTCACCCCTTAATGAACAGGAAGCTCTCGTTTTCTCTCGCACCCCGGTCTGTTCCGGAGAAAAAGAGTTACGGAAAAGCCATGTGCGCGCGTGTGTGTGCGTGCGTGTGCTGACGTGTATGTGTTTCAAAAACAAAAGGGGAGGGTTGTGTGTTCAACAATGCCCAGGCATCTGCGCTCAAGGCTCTCTCTCTCTGCAGGGGTCGTTTGAAACCAAGGTTTGCACTATCATGCCAACGGTATGTACAGATATCTGCCTACCCCCCATCAAAAAAGTGTGTTGGTGTCTTTTAAAATGGACACTTACGATTCATTAACACATATGCCTTTCAAATCCTAATTTAGCTCACCCCCCAGAGGAAGTGGGGGCTAAAAAATCAAACACCCCATAAATAATACAATATGTCGAGACAGCCCCTAGGGTTTAAAACAAAGGTATACCGGGGACATATGCATACAGGATTCCACAAAAAAAAACAGAAGGTGTTATATCCCTGAGGATGTAGGAAATCAAAAGGCAATACATCCAGCATAGAATAGGTCTAGACATCCCCTCCTGTTGTTTGAAATCACAACCTTTGTAGTCTAAACCAAATATACCGGTTGTTGCATACAGGATATCGCCCGAAAAAATGTCACCCCATGCCTTGTAAACTCATTCCGTACTATCTCTCCTTTTGAGCCAAGGCCGAGGAGCGAGTCTCGTGAAACAGATACTTTCCCACTGGACAGCAACCCCGAATATTTATCGGACTGAACATTTCTTAAGATAATCTGGGAATCCCTCCTAATGGATCTTTCTGAAGGTGAGTTCGTGAAAAAATAAAAATATATATATTATATTTGGATGCGGGGAATTGTTTGAACATTAAGGATATTATTGTAATATTAAACATGAGTTATATGTGTTTTAAAGGTGGACCAATGCCCGTATTCTTAAACCGCTTCTCTCTCCCGGATCCGGGATCCTCCTCATCAAAAAAGCTGACTAGCATAGCCTAGCCTAACGCGACAGGGATATCATATAATATAATTTTCATGAAATCACAAGTCCAATACAGCAAATGAAAGATAAACATCTTGTGAATCCAGCCATCATTTCCGATTTTTTAAAATTTTACAGCGAAAACACAATATGTATTTCTATTAGCTAACCACAAAGCAAAAGACTCAACCCATATTTTCACAATTTTTCTACCGCATAGGTAGCTATCCACAAAACCGACCAAAAGAGATATAATTAGTCACTAACCAAGAAACAAACTCATCAGATGAAGTCTTAAACATGTTATACAATACATTTAAGTTTGTTCGAAAATGTGCATATTTGAGGTAGAAATCATAGTTTTACATTGCACTACCATCAAAATATCACCAAAGCAGCCAGAATAAATTACGAGAGCAACGTGAAATACCTAAATACTCATCATAAAACCTTATGAAAAAATACATGGTACAGCAAATGAAAGATAAACATCTGTGAATCCAGCCAATATTTCCGCATTTTAAGTGTTTTACACGAAACACCAATATAGGCATATATTAGCTTACCACAATAGCCAAACACACAAATGCATTATAGCACAAAAGTACGATCGCAAAAACCAGCAAAAAGATATAAAATTAATCACTAACCTTGACCAACTTCATCAATGACATCAGTTATACAATACACTTATGTTTTGTTCGAAAATTGTGCATATTTAGAGCTGCAAAACCGGGTTATACATTGTGAATATGTAGCATCGATT
Source organism: Salvelinus sp. IW2-2015 (assembly GCF_002910315.2). Taxonomy (NCBI): domain Eukaryota; kingdom Metazoa; phylum Chordata; class Actinopteri; order Salmoniformes; family Salmonidae; genus Salvelinus; species Salvelinus sp. IW2-2015. Next base: position 4,101 of record NW_019948201.1, read on the forward strand.
CACCAGAATGTCGGAGCTATTTTGACACTCACCTAATCTGACCAAAGAACTCATCATAAACTTTACTAAAAATACATGTTGGACAGCAAATGAAAGATACACTGGTTCTAACTGCAACCGCCGTGTTAGATTTTTTAAAAATAAACTTACCATAACAAACAGCTTACGTTATAGCGAGACAGCGCCCGCCAAAACGCAGATAATAGGACTCAACATTACATAGAAATACGAAATAACATCATAAATTGTTCTTACTTTTGCTGAGCTTCCATCAGAATCTTGTACAAGGAGTCCTTGGTCAAGAATAAATCGTTGTTTGGTTTTAGAATGTCCTTTTCTCCTGTCGAATTCGTGCCACAATGCTAGCCAATGTTGAGGACGTTCCCAATTTCTCTCGACGCAGAGAACGGAAAACTCCAAAAGTCCCAATAAATGTTAAATAATCTGATAAAACTCGGTTGAAAAAACATACTTTACGATGTTATTATCACATGTATCAAATAAAATCATAGCCGGAGATATTAGCCATGTATACCGAACGCTTATCATAAGACAATATGGAGTTGCTTCCCGCGCCTAGGTAGAGAAAGGTAATTCTGGACACGTCATTCCAAAAGCTCTTGTACGACCGCAGATCAAGCTAGAGACCCCATTCCTCATAAATATAAGGCAATTCAATAGGCAGGCCCTGAAACAGAGCCTCGTTTTCAGATTTTTCACTTCCTCTCTGGAAGTTTGCTGCCAAATGAGTTCTGTTTTACTCACAGATATAATTCAAACAGTTTTAGAAACTTGAGAGTGTTTTCTATCCAATAGTAATAATAATATGCATATTGTATGATCTAGAATAGAGTACGAGGCCGTTTAAATTGGGCACGATTTTTTCCCAAAGTGAAAACAGCGCCCCCTGTTAAGAAGAAGTATGAAATGTTAATATTATCTAAAGTTAATATTATCTAACGTTTGTAGGGTCTCCAACCTAGAAGCAGTGGCTCAGAGGGATAAACGATCTGGAAAAGCCTTCGTTAGAATGGAATTCCGAGGAGCAAAGGGCGGACATGGTTGAAACGGAAGGGGTACCCCCGGAACATGGAGAGTAAAACAATGAATTCGGACGATTTCACCGCTTTAAATGACATTTCGGTGGTCGCTGATTTGCGTTTGTTTGAAATGGGCAGAAAACAGGTTAAGGACAACTCAGAGACAGAAACAACATTCAGTCATGATATTCTAAAACAGGAAGACAACGATTTTTACAGATATTCAGAAACGGATGGACAATGATTATTTTTATTATTATTACTATTTTATTTTTTAGGCAATATGTCAGATGGATGTATTCTTATAAGTTAAAATGTATCTATTTAGTATAAATACAGGTTAACATTATCTAACGTCTGTATGATACCCAGAGGCTACCGGGCATAATTGATTGGGAACCGACAGAGTTAGACGCAGGTTCTCATAAGCAAACTGCGCCCCGGTCCTTTACGTAGCCCTTTCACCATCACACTATTTTTGACGTAAATCCCCCAAAAATGAAATCAATAAGAATATTTATACATTAAAAACTAAAAGTGTGCACCCTATTTTTAGTGTTTACAGCGGACAGCCAACAAACAGAGGTACATACAGCATTAGGTACTCTGAACGACTTCGGAAGAGCAGAGGACACAGAGGCAATTCTGCGGTTTTGTACTAAAGGCCTTACCCTAACTCCAAACACAAGCCAGCAGCCCAGGACAGATAAAACGATAATCGGTGAATCTTTCCTTTCTCATGGAAATTTTTGAAGGGGATTTGAATATTCAAGGTGATGTTTGTATATATATATATATATATATTATCTAAGAATGATAGGTATTCATTCTTGGCATTTACATGTATGTTTTTTTTTTAATGAAGGCTATATATCCAATGAACCCTTGTTTTTATTCAAACTGTTTGTAATTGTAAACAATAGCTTATGCCCTCTTAGGGTCTACTTGACCCGCTTATTAAATCAGACCTCTCAGACTGGAAAGTATGACTAGAAACCATGGCCAACTATATTCAATCTGTGATTAGAAATGATAATTAGAAGCTATGACAAAACTATGATCAAACTATGACAATAAACTATGAAGACAGGGCTGTGTGTGTGTGAATGATGATCTATTATTTAAGTGTGTAATATTACTCTCTCTCTCAATGTATACCCTTCCACTCAATGTGTAAACCAAAGTAGCAAATATTTAACAATGTTTCAACATCCGGTATTGCAACATTTATGAAAGACATGCTCAAAGGGTGACATGTCTGAGTATGCAGTCCATGGAAGAATTGACATTTTCAGCATTTTCAAATGTGTACAGATCCTTGCGACATGGAGCTGTGCATTGTCATGCTGAAACATGAGGTGATGGCGGCGGATGAATGGCAGGACAATGGGCCTCAGGATCGTGTCATGGGATCTCTGTGCATTCAAACTACCATCATTAAATGCAATCGTGTTGGTTGTCTGTGGCTTATGCCTGCCCATATGATAACCCTGATACCACCATGGGGCACTCTGTTCACAACATTGACATCAGCAAACCACACAACGCCATACACGGCAGTCTGCAGATGTGAGGCTGGTTGGGCATACTGACAAATTCTCTAAAACAATGTTGGAGGCGGTTTATAGTAGAGAAATTCACATTAAATTATCTGGCAAAAACTCTGGTGGAAATTCCTGCAGTCAGCTTGTCAATAGCATGCTCCCTCAACTTGAGACTGTGGCATTGTGTTGTGACAAAACAGCACATTTTAGAGTGGCATTTTTGTATTTATAAGGGATCCCCATTAGCTGCTGCCAAGGCAGCCCCTACTCAGCTACTCTTGTAAGGTGCATCTGTGTAATGATGATCATGCTATTTAATCAGCTTATTGATAGGCCACACCTGGCAGGTGGATGGATTATCTTGGCAAAGGAGAAAAGCTCACGAAAAAGGGATGTACACAAATTTGTGTACAAAATTTGAGAGCAATAAGTTGTCAATTTCTGCAGTACAATTGACAACCATGGCAATAAACGCTAAAAAGCCCACCTTAATGAAGCATTTTACCACGTGTCTCAGCTCATCCACATCCCACTAGCTTCGGGTAGCTGGCTTTGATGACACAGTTCCAGTGGTGCAGTGTGGCCCTCCTCTGCATTAGCACAGGAGTGCTAATGAGAACAGTAGGTTGTCCCCTTGTGGGAACCTGACAGAGGGTAGAAGGAGCCCTGAGCGAAAGGGACCGACGCTGGTCCGGAGCAGTGGCCCGGAAAGCAGATGGTCATCATGGAAAGAGATGATCACAACAATGAGGACAATTAGTTTTRATCGAGAGCAGAAAAGGTTGCTAATCTTACATCTGGACAAAAGAGTGTTGAGTTTGTGGTTTAGGGCCAGTTAAGATAGGAGCAGGTTTACCGCTGGTGGGAGTTCCCATAGGGGTAAATCTGTCTATGCAAATGGCCTTACCATTCTTAGTGGCAATGCCACTTAACCCTGACCCCATGACATTCTCTGCATTGTACAACCACACAGGCCCACCGTCGTTTGCTAGGCCAGATAATACTTTACTCCCACCTATTTCAMTAGCAGGAGTGATGACAGCCCCTTGGTGTATTAGAGGAGAACCGAGGAAATCATTTGGGTGAACTAGAATGTAATTGTACAATGTATTACAATGGATCCAATACCTCTAAGTTAACTGMTAACAATGCKGACACTGGGGAACCTGATAAAGTTAGTTATGGTATTTCAGTCTATAATGTTATTARCCCTTTCAGAGGAGCTCRGAATGGAACCTATTGGTTGTGTGGAAAAATGGCTTARTATAGCATTCCATGGAACTGGGGAGGGACATGTACTGTAGGGTTTGTGGTGACAGCTGTAAGAACCGTTCAGAATAATGACAGGGATCTGCAGGCTTTGTTCACAGACTACAGACCTCCTGGAATGAGGAGAGWTAAGAGTTCTCTAGCTGACATCACTCAGGCGCCGGCCTCCAGYTTCTTTGCAGTGGTTTTTCCTGGGTATGGAGTTGCATGTGCGTTAGATCAAATTCCAGACATCTCTAGACACAGAGAGAAAATTGGCAATGCTACTCGAAATGCCCTGGAAGAATTAAATGGGGAAATGAAAGAATTGCGTAAGTTAGCCCTGCAAAACAGACTATATTTTGGCAGGTCAAGGGTAAAGTAAGCAGGCTTTCACTGTGACTGTATACATACCATTGACTTGCAACAGATTTGTGCCACACATGCTACAAAGTTAGCATTTTAAACAGTAGCCAGATAAACAATATATGCTTAGGACTATAATGAGGGTCAGGGTGTTGAAATGCCCAGTTGATTATGTAAATAGCCTTCTAGAACTCTGGTATTGATGGTCCATTTCAGGGTGAGTTGTTGATATGAATGTTCAGAGTGTAAGAGCTGTGAACTCACCTGTGATGGCCCACGTCTACCACAACCTTTCCTATTGTGTTAGTAAGCACCACAGCATTTTAGGAAGCTGTGCTGTTCAAAAATGGTTCATACACACGTAACAACGGGATGGGGTGTGGCATCCACAGGGGAGAACCAGGAGGTTGATCTCTGACTTCTATTTAGGACTGGTAGCCCTCTGTGGGCCGGGCTTTTCAGAATATCTCTTGATTCTCTTTAAACATGCTAAAAACCTGAGGACAGTCTGGTAGGAGCAGATAAACATGCTAGAAACCTGAGGGACAGTCTGGTAGGAGCAGATAAACATAGTAGAACCTGAGGGACAGTCTGGTAGGAGCAGATAAACATGCTAGAAACCTGAGGGACAGTCTGGTAGGAGCAGATAAACATACTAGAAACCTGAAGGACAGTCTGGTAGGAGCAGATAAACATGTTAGAAACCTGAGGGACAGTCTGGTAGGAGCAGATAAACATACTAAACCTGAGGGACAGCCTGGTAGAGCAGATAAACATACTAGAAACCTGAGGACAGTCTGGTAGGAGCAGATAAACATACTAGAAACCTGAGGACAGTCTGGTAGGAGCAGTAAACATACTAGAAAACTGAGGGACAGCCTGGTAGGAGCAGATAAACATACTAGAAACCTGAGGGACAGCCTGGTAGGAGCAGATAAACTACTAGAAACCTGAGGACAGTCTGGTAGGACAGATTAATATGTTCCCCTCAGCATTTCCTATCCCCCCCTCAGATCATTGTGACAACTGTAATGTAATGACCAAGGGGGATTTCTTCCTTCACCCTCATACCGGAATAAAATGTATGTCGGGTTGAATTTCCTGTTAAACAACAGTTTGGTATATTTCCTGATGTGCCCATGTGGCTATTATGATGTTGGGAAGTTTAAAAGAGAATTGAAAGTTAGTATTACAGAGAACAAGAGCAACATCAGAACTGGTGATGAGAAATCCCTATAGCCAGAAACTTTGTGGTCGACATGATGTGTGTCAACTGAGGTTCCAGGGCTTAGAAGTTGGACAGATACTTAAGAGAGGAGGTGATAGAGATAATTGTTGTTACAAACAGAGACATATTATATCCATGACTTACAGAGGAACATATTATATCCATGACTTACAGAGAGACATATTATATCCATGACTTACAAACAGAGACATATTATATCATGACTTACAGAGAGACATATTATATCCATGACTTACAGAGAGACATATTATATCCATGACTTACAAACAGAGACATATTATATCCATGACTTAGAGAGAGACATATTATATCCAGACTTAGAGAGAGACATATTATATCCATGACTTACAGAGAGACAATTATATCCATGACTTACAGAGAGACATATTAATCCATGACTTACAGAAGACATTATATCCATGACTTACAAACAGAGACATATTATATCCATGACTTACAGAGAACATTATATCCATGACTACAGAGAGACATATATATCCATGACTTACAGAGAGACATATTATATCCATGACTTACAGAGACATATTATATCCATGACTTACAGAGAGACATATTATATCCATGACTTACAGAGAGAGACTATTATATCCATGCATTACAGAGAGACATATTATATCCATGACTTACAGAGACATATTATATCCATGACTTACAGAGAACAATTATACATGAGTCTCGTACGAGCCCCTGATCTCTTGAGCTTACATTCTGTTAAGCTACATGTATCCGTGAGATCAGGATGGTTCCTACGAGGCTACAAACAGAGAGTCTAGAGGCTTAATGGTGAACTCTTAGTTACTTCCTGTGATCAACAGAGAGTCCTAGAGCCTTAGTGATGAACTCCTGTTAGGTTGCTTCCTGTGATCAACAGAGAGTCTAGAGGCCTTAGTGATGAACTCCTATTAGGTTTCCTGTGATCAACAGAGAGTCCTAGAGGCCTTAATGATGACTCCTATTAGGTTGCTTCCTGTGATCAACAGAGAGTCCTAGAGGCTTGTGAGTGAACTCCTGTTAGGTTGCTTCCTGTGATCAACAGAGAGCCTAGAGGCCTTAATGATGAACTCCGTTAGGTTACTTCTGTGATCAACAGAGTCCTAGAGGCTTAATGATGAACAGAGAGTCCTAGAGGGCTTAATGATGAATCCTGTTAGTTGCTTCCTGTGATCAACAGAGAGTCCTAGAGGGCTTAATGATAACAGAGAGTCCTAGAGGGCTTAATGATGAACAGAGAGTCCTAAGGCCTTAATGATGAACTCCTGTTAGGTTACTTCCTGTGATCAACAGAGAGTCCTAGAGGCCTTAATGATGAACTCCTGTAGGTTACTTCCTGTGATCAACAGGTGTGCTTTTCCTTGTTTATTATCTTTATTTGAAGCTCTTGTGGAAAACAGTAGAAATGTATTGTAAATAATGAATGTGAATAATGATTGTAAATAATGAATAACGAACCGAGTAGAATTCTATTGGCTGGAGTAACCACGAGCGTCTTTCAATCACCAGCTTGTGAATACGCTGTTGAGATCAGCCCATTTATACATGAGTACACGTCAGCAATGGGGAATTATTGCTTCCAACAAGAGAACAAAACGTTTCAAGCTGTCTTTGAAACGCCAGTCAGTTAAAAATCTTATGTCTTAATTAAAGGGGTGTTATTTTGAGACAGGCTTGAATATGCAAATAAGCCAATAAGTGCACTGTTTCGGCTGGGAAGTATGCTGACGCGTTAAAGGCCAAAAAAAGTCTGTCTTACATGGTTTCAGTAGTTCTACATTGTCAAAGGAATAGATTAACACCTACTTAGACCTGAATTAGCAGACAGTCTAAATCCAGAATAGTAAACCATTTGTAACAGAATGTCAGTTAGTTCAGCATAAACCTTGAGCTTTCCTTTCAACACCATGGAGTGAATCCTTACCACTGCTACACCTGGCTATCAGCCACCAGAGCTTAGTCGGTAGCGAAACAGTTAATTCAGCCATATTTAATGCCTTTTAAAAAACATAGCTGTATGGCTGACTTGCTAAAACAAAAATGGTTTCTACTGACTCCTTGTGGATTGTGAAGTCATAAGAACGCCTAGTTAAATTAAGGTTAAATAACAATAAAATATGTACATGCTAAAATCACCACTGTAAAGCACATAGGGTGTTCACTCCTTAGGCCCACCTTCCTTTCTGCATCAGACTTCAGCCTCGTGTCTGGGGTGGAACATCTATCTTTTGAAGACCATGCTTAGATTCATAATGACATCTCAGATTGAACTCTTTGCAAACAGCGACAGTGTCGATGCAAACAAGACACACTGGTTTAGCATGGAGAATACGATGAATATATTGTAATAAACAGGTAGGACTATTAATATAGATATTGGGATTTTATCACTGTAATCAGATCAACATTATGTTATGGTCATTGAATTGTTATCCCACTAACCATGTGTTAAATGTGCATTGTAGCCTACACTGTGTAGGACTATGAATTGGGCAGCTATAGGTCTATTTGTTATAGGCTAATTATGTTCTGGTTGTCAACCCAAACCTAGTTGTCAACCCACATTGCAAATTGTAAATTATAAACTGGGTGGTTCGAGCCCTGAATGCTGATTGGCTGGGTATGACAAAACATTTATTTTTATTTTTACTAATTACGTTGGTAACCAGTTCATAATGGCAATAACGCACAACGGGGTTTTGTGATATATGGCCAATATAAGCTTTGCGTCGTGCGTAAGAACAGCCCTTAGCCATAGTATATCGCCATAAACCACACCTCCTCGGGCCTCATTGCTTAATTCAATCTCCCCCTTCATCACAAAAGATAATTAAAACGTGTGGATTAGTGCTAAACTTGAAGGACTCATTGTCTCTGTGAATTGAAATGTTGTTCCCACCAGTGCCCCAGAAGAGGAAACAATGACACAATGTAGTCTAACAACATCTCTCTCAAACAGCACAGATGTGAGATGTGTTTCACTGTAGAAGCACTGGTCCTCTTACATTTTAATTCCAGGTTGCATATTACAATATTTAAGGCATATCAGATGGTCTGCTCTGACCATAACAGTCACACCAACCATAGGGTTGGTTGGTATAAGATTGAAATGGGTAAATAATGTACTGTGAAAATCCTATGAAAAGGCTCCCCAATACCATCTGATGTATATATTTAATGTATTACATCATGGGTGTCAAACTCTGGCCCGCGGGCCAAATTTGGCCCGTGGGTAATTATATTTGGCCGCGGAACAATACCAAATTACTACTAGAGCTGGCCGCCCGTATTATACAGCGCATTCACCGCTAATACTACGAATCCCATAATGCTCTGCTGTTGTTTTCGCGCGCCAATCAGGACAGGACCCAGAAACGCCCTCTCCTCTGTGACAGTAGTCATAGCAACATAGACGCACAACTGTCAGCGCGCTATCCCTTCCCAAAAATGGCGAAAAGAAAGGCAGAAAACAGGAGCTTTCTGGACAAGTGGGAGGCAGAATATCTGTTTACATATGTAAAAGACAAAACCTGTTTGATCTGCCTCAATTAAAACGCATGACCCATGGAGGCACCAAAATATAACGATTGTAGGTTTGGTCTTTACAATTTAAAGATACTTCTGCCTCCCATTGTCCCATAAAAGGCCTCCTGTTTTCTGCCTTGCTTTTCCATTTTTGTAAGAATTACGCGCTGACAGGGTAGCCGCTAGGCCAGTATCCACCCCCCCCAAAGGCGCCCGGCGAACAAAATGTAGCGAGAACAGGCAATTTTGTGGATCACGTGGCTGTAAGTAAGAGAGTAAACAATTAGACGACACTATGAAACGAAACACCATGACAAATACAAGGACCATGACATGACTTCAAAGAGAGCCAGAAGTAGAGAGAGTGAAAAACTTCGGTTCACAACAGAAAATGTTCAAAAACGCCAACCATCCCAAAGTGACTGCGTAAAGCTGTTATATAGTTGGCAGCAGAGATCGCGAAAATCAGCCGCGCCCCTTATAATGAGGAATTTCCGTGAAAAAGTGCGATGACTGAAAAGTTTGAGCCTCGTCCGATGCCAACGGCAGAAAAAGCAAGCAATTTTTCAACGTGAGCCTGTAGCAGACACACAGTAGCTGATCGCACATGTAGTTGCCCCCATCTGTCCCCATGACATATGAGAAAAACGGAAAGACTTTCGTGCGTTCTCCCTCCAGCCTGTGACAGCTGGACGCATCTGGTAAAAAAGTTTATTTTGGTATTTAAATCAGAAGGCTGCAAATAGAAAAGAGGCATACGATTTTTATTTAAATTTTATTTATTTAATAAATGAATGCCATTGATGTGTTTTTTCATTTGAAATTCGATTTTGCATGTCTCCACTATTAAATTATATATTGTATGGTAATAAGCGATGCTTGTTCCATATTCAATGTTAAAGCAAAACTTGTTTGGGTCCATATTAAAAGGTTCATTTGTTCAATGTTGGCCCGCGACTTTGTTCAGGTTTTACATTTTGGCCCACTGGGTATTTGAGTTTGACACCCCTGTATTACATGAATGGAGACCACAGCCCTTCCGACAATACATTTAAATAATGTTTTACTGTGATTGTTTTCACCCTGCTGCATGTATTCAATGTATTCCATTTCAAAGTGCGGCTTTACTTCCAGGCTATTATGACGCACCTGACAGTTTCTTCTATGTTCCTAGGCCTCCAGTACAATGAAAACATATTGTTTTTGGTCACTACCATCCCATGAAAATACCATGCTACTTTTTTCTCTTCATTGTACTACAATCCTACATTTTTGTATGGGCTGTTCTTCACATCAGAGTGGTGCTGCAGGCCCTTTGTCTCTCTTGACCATGTCGGGCGGGCCGGGCACAACGCACAAAGCTCAAGGCGCGCTCTCCACTTCCCTCTGGTAGTTATTCAGCCTGATAATACATCACTCCTGATATACACCAGCTAAAACGCTTGCATAAATGTAGCAGCCTATACACCTAATCATTAGCGATCTGACATGCTGTATTACATGGAAACTGTAGACTACTAACAACAGTAGCTACATAGTCTAGCTTACTATGGTCCTGTACCTCTGACCAGGGTCAACAAAGTGGTCATGTTGTGTATTGTATATACAGTATTTCACTTCAAACAGTTTATTTCATTTCATTATACACAAGAGAAGAAGAGGTTGCCCAGCATGAATTTGTGTAGAAACATTTTTCATTACATTCTTGTCATTTAGCAGATGTTCTTATCCAGAGCGACTTACAGGACAAATAAGGGTTKATTGCCTTGCTCAAGGGCACAATGACAGATTTTTCACCTAGTTGGCTCGGGATTCAAACCAGCAACCTTTCTGTTACTGGCCCAACACTCTTAACCGCTAGGCTACCTGCCACCAGATCAATTAACTTCAACACAGTTATTCAAATACATTCATCATCAATGACTAAAATAACAACTCTAGTATTAAAATACAATTTTATAAACACAAGTAGTTGATTCATAGCTTGTTTAGTAATATAAAATAATCCACCCAAACTAACGCTAAAAACTGATCATCACACCATCTTTATCTGATATACACTGAGTCCACAAACATTTGAAACACCTTTCTGATATTGAGTTGCACCCCCCTTTGTCCTCAGAACAGTCTCAATTCATCGGGGCATAGACTCTACAAGGTGTTGAAGGTGTTCCACAGGGATGCTGGCCCATGTTGACTCCAATGCTTCCTACAACTGTGTCAAGTTGGCTGGGAGTGGATCTCTACTCTGAATAGCTCCTTCCATCTCCTCCCACAGATGCACAATTGGATTGAGATCTGGTGACTCGGCAGGCCACTGCAGTCAGTAAGCATGAATTCCCTGTCATGGTTTCCCATGTGTAACCATCCTGGACAAGCCGTGTGGCATAATCCTGCTGAAAAAAATCTATTAGCAGATGGGATACACTGCTTGCCATGAAAGGATGCAACCTGATTGGCCATAGTTATGTTTAGACATCCTGTGGCATTAAATACGATGCTCACACTTTTATCAAAGGGCCCAATGTTGTGCCTGTGAAAACAACCACCCCACACCATCCCACCTAGCCAATGCAACGCCTGATTACAAGGCAATAGGAGATTGCGCATGCACTCATTGGTTCTCCATACCTAGTCATTCATCATCAGCCATAGACACAAGCAGAACCTTGGGAATTATCTAGACCAGCGGTTTCCTAAATGTTTATAGTCCCGTAACCCTTCAAAACATTCAACCTCCAGCTGTGTACCACCCTCTTAGCAACAGGTCTTGGCCTCCACTCTCCAAATATTGTTAGCCTGTGTCACACAGGCTATGAAGATTTGTCACTTCCCCACAAGCCATGTGTTTGTGACAAAGAGCTCCTGTAATAAGGACAAGGGCACACAATTTAATAATCAATCAATTTTGTCCTTTTATATTATAGCCATCTTAACATATTAAAACCATACTGCTCACATCTAAGATATTGTGTATATAACTCACCACCAAGTTACATATAGGAAGGCGTGTGCTTGGAACTGATGCCTAATTTTTTTTATTTTACCTTTATTTAAAGCTAGGCAAGTCAGTTAAGAACAAATTACTTATTTTCAATGACGACCTTAGAACAGTGCGGTTACAACTGCCTGTTCTAAGGGCAGAACCACCAGATTATGTACCCTTGTCAGCTTGGGGATGATTTGAAACTTGCAACCCTTTCAGTTACTAGTACACAACGCTCTAACGCACTAGGCTACCTGCAATGTTGGGTCTTATGATTTGGAGAGAAGTCGGTTTTAAACATCCTTTTCCACACACAGTCTGTGCTGTATTTAGTTTGTCATAACTAGGTGAGGGCCAGGAAATCCCACTCCTTCACATAGGTACGTGTGCAAAGGGCACAAATCTAGTGTTCTGTACAGCGCGGAAGTCATTGACAGAGGAGGATACTCTGAGCGCGCAGCCAACAATCCGAAATCTGTCAAGTAGCTTCTGAAAGACTTCAATTTTCATCAGAACCGCTATATGTGCATTTTGATGAGCTCTCGTTGTTCAGATATCGGTAAGTGGACTGGGGAGACACAGGGCAGTTGAAAGGGTAACGAGATGAACCGATGACCGTTTAGCGCTTCAGTTTGATGATTTAAAACATTTTCACAGTTTCGAGCATGGAGTCAAGGTCTACTGTTCGCCATTAATGCCATACCTTGGCGGTGTCTTTTTTTACTGCCCCATTTGAGTTAAGAAAACTCTTCTAACATGTCAGAGCAAGAGTTAAAGGCTTCCTACTCTGTAGTATACGTTCATAAGTGTTGTTTTAGTCGGGCTCGATGAGAGAAACTCGCCCCACAGTTCAGAAGCAGAAGTAAGGCTTCTCCTCCTGTGTGTGTTCTCTAGGTGAACTTTAAGCCTCAAGAATGATGTTAGCGAAAGGCATTTAATTACCACAGTACAGTTAGCGAGAGTTAAGGCTT
>NW_019948202.1:0-17039 GCF_002910315.2 Salvelinus sp. IW2-2015
TGTGCTGGCTTATTGACATGATCCTGCTCCCAGCTGTCCCTGATCTGTGGCTTAGCTTTTGTCTGTCCGGTGGCTTGGCTAAAGTCCTGTCTGGTGTGCGCTGTTCTGGGCAGGCTAGCTGGCGTGTCTGTCGTGGGCGTCTGGCTAGGCTGTCTGTGGCCGGGCTGGCTGGCTGTCGTTGGCTGGCTGGGGGCTGTCTGTCTGGCTGAATGTCTGGCTGAGCGCTGTAAATGGTGCCGGGGGCGGTGGCAGCTGGTCTGGCTGACTCTGTCTGTTTTTGGCGTAGCTATCTGGCTGAATGTGGTTGTGGGCTAGCTGGCTGTCTTGGTCTGTCTGGTGTGGCTGGTCTATGTTAAAATAAAATAAAGATTCCTTGTAATTGGAAAAGAAGTGGCGGTCCACGGTGAGCAATGGGGAGCACTGTGGGTGTTGTGGTTTGGATTTCCGATAAATGTTGGCCATTGGGTCCCCTTTGGAGAGGTCGCTGAATGGTTTGTGCATACTTAGATTGCTCGTCTGTTTGATCGTGGTCATGGTACGCCTTGATTGTGGAGATAGCAGGTGTTGTTTCTCTAGTTATTTCTTCTGGCTCTTTTAAGAGGAGGCGAGGGGGGATGATGGTCTGGTGAACTGTGGGCATGGCCGTTGGTGTGTTGAGGTAGACCTTGTTGTCCGACAGTCAGGTGTGGAGCGTGCGAATACCGTGGGCTTTCTCTATGTTATTGTCTCATGACATCCATTACGGGAGAAACAGTCTCTCAGGGACAGGGCTGGTTGGCTGGGTCGGCTCGTTCATGGGACTGACAGGATTACGAGGCTGCCGGCGGCCTCGTGTGGTGTTGTCAGCTACATGTAGGGGTAGTTTTATACGCAGGTCACCGCAAGGGATTACGAGTTTGTGAGCTGCATGACTGGTAGACAGGAAGTGTATCATGTAGGGGGTCAGCAGTAGGAGTTGGAGGGCAGGAGCGGGATGAGGGTTAGTGTCTGTTGCATGTGGACAGTTGTGATGGTGAGCTGGGGGGATATCAATGTGTGTTGCCGGCGTGGGTGTCTGGCGTCGCGTCTGTGTGTGCGTGCTAGTGTTGTGTCGTGCGTGTGGCGTCTGCGATGTGCGGCTGGCGTGTGCGGTCTGCGTGTGCGCGTGCTTGTCGCCAGCTGCGTGTGTGTCTTGGGCGTGGTGGGGCTTATGTCCGTCCTGCGTGTGCTCTGGCGTGGCGTCTGTGCAGTCTGCGTGTTGAGCTCTGCGTCGCGTGTGCGTGCTGCGGTGTGCGTGGCTGCGTGTGGTGTCTGCGTTGTGTAGTCTGCGTGTGGGTTGTTCTGAGGCGTGTGTGTCTGGCGTGTGTGTGCCGGTGGCGTGTTCCGCGTGATGTCTGGAGTGTGCGGTCTGCGGTGTTGCGTCTGGCCGGTGTGGCGGGTGGGCGTCTCGTGTTGGCGTAGCTGCGTAGTGTGCTGGCGCGTGTGTGAGCGCGTTGGTTCGTGTGGTAGCGTCTGCACGTGGGCCTTGTCTGCGTGTGTGGTGACGACAGCTGAAAGAGATGTGGCAGGACGGGGGCTGGGGTAATACTCGAGATTGTAACTGGAAGTATAAAGAGAGGAAAGTTGCATCATAGGAGAGTACAAAACGAGGTAGAGGCTGACAGGGGGATAGTAAGTCAGGTTCCTGGCTGAGAGATTTTGTTGTTACTATTTTGGTTCTACGTTATAATAATATGTAAGATGGTTTGATAGAGATAGAATTAGTTATGTTTTGCAGTATCGAGTGTTCCTGACGGATAAGTTATACCGTGTTACCTTTAGGGATTCGAGTGGGTTCTGTAGATAAGTATAGAGGTCAGCGATGCGCTTGAATTTGTTCGTTAACGTATTGTTTTGGATCAACAGGGCTTCTCGAGTGGCTGTCCGTACGGTCACTAAGGCATGCAGACTTGAAGCACCACAGACAGCTATATCGCATTGACAGACGCACATACATCCACGCTACGGCAGACGTAGTCACGGTGTTATAAAGACGTCTGCAGAGGTCAGACAGCGTGTAGCACGCAGACTGTGAGAGCAGACAGACAGGACAAGACGGAGGGCGAACAGACAGACGAGACGAGACAGGCAGACAAGACAAGAGACGCAACAGATGACGACAGGAGACACGAGATAAATAGGATACTCGATAGCTGATGTTATGAGGGTGCAGGGTGGTCTGAGTGTTGAGGTGGGTGAGACAGAGGAGCACGACAGACAGAGAAGATCGAGTCCATGGTACGCTCAGGTGACTTAATGAGATCTACAGAGAGAGGAGGAGAGTCATCAGCAGACACTAGTTTGAAGAGACACGTACACGCTAGTAGCAGTAGGCATGCTAGATTTGATATCAGACACACATCATGAGAGACGCTAGGTCTAATGTTCGCAGAGATGCAGCTCTCGAGTACGACTAGCTGAGTTATACGAGAGTACAGAGACGCGCATCAGACACTCTAGGAAGGGGTCCCGCATGTTGGAAGTTCAAGTGTCTGGTACAGTCCGATTCATAGATACGTGTACGCAGGATCAGGTACGATGTATGTTCAGAGACGACAGACATGATACAGCCAGTGACACGCAGTGACACTAGTCAGACAAGATGTATGAACTAATTGACCGGTGGTCTGATGGAGAGAGCAGACATACGAGGTCCACGGTGGTCATGTGTTTATATTAGAGGAGGTCTGATGAAAGAGACACAAGCACAAGACAGTAGCGAGGGACACAGGACAAATGACTGAAGCTAATCAGACACGAGAGCTGACTCTAAGTAATGCATTGACAGAGGTGGTTGCTGATGTTGGAGATCGGTCTGAGGACTAAGAGTGTTAATATTGACAGGGGTACTAGACTGATTGAGCAGGAGACACAGACAGCATCTCTAACCACCAGGATTGAGATACATGCATTCGAGGGAAACTCACCACTCGAGGTTGTCTCGCACAGTGAGGCCTATTCCTAATGTTACGGGCACAGCTCACCACAACAGGACGATGATAATCTCTCGAATGAATGTCCTGCAGAATGTCGCATATGAGTTGCTAGTGTGTTGTGTGTTTATGTTTGAATGAGGTGGGTGTTTAGAGTCTGTGGGTAGTTGAGTGTGTGTAGGGTGTTGTGTTGTGCTGCATGCGTGCATGTTGTGTTGTGTCGCTAGTGTATTGTGTGTGTGTTGTGTGTGTGTGTATTCTTGTGTCTGGTTGTGTTGTAGTTCGTGTGGTGTGTGGTGTTGTGTCTGTGGGTGTGTTCGTGAGTGTGTGTGTATGGTGTGCTGTGTGTGTGTGTGGGCAGGTGCTCCATAGATCATCAAGCCATGTCATGGAAGGTGTGTCGTGAGGAATTTAGACTAGAGAGAAAATAAACGACAGGAGAGAAGGAACGAAACAGCAGAGAGGAGAGGGAGAAGAGACAGATACATATTACTAGATATTTTACTTTATAAAGACTGAATACTAACTTAAAAGGTTACCAAGCTTGATAGGAAAATAACAGACCCGGATGCAACATTAATTAGCACTGAGGTGTGAAACGAGAAGATGTGAAGCCCCTGAGCCAATAATGGCAGCAGAGTTCCTCTCCCACCCAAATGCAGAGGCCTCTTTTGCCCCCTGCCTCCTGGCTTCCCTCTGTGGCAGTACAGTACAGTACCCCTTGGATTTAAAAAATGAAACAAGGCACGGAAAGAGTACAAAGAGAAACTCCTTATGGACAATCCACAGACACTTTTTGCAGACCATGCAGCTCTCAGGAAGGAGACGCGTTCTGTCTCCTAGAATGAACGTACTTTGGTGCAAAAAGTGCAAATCAATCCCAGAACAACAGCAAAGGACCTTGTGAGAGATGCTGCAGAAAACAGGTACAAAAGTATCTATATCCACAGTAAAGAGTCTATATCGACATAACCTGAAAGGCCACTCAGCAAGGAATAGCCACTGCTCCAAAAACCTCCAATAACTAAAAGCCAGACTACGGTTTTGGAACTGCACATGGGGACAAGATCGAGCTTTTTTGGAGAAATGGCTCCCTGGTCTGATGAAACAAAAAATAGAACTGTTTGCTATAATGACCATCGTTATGTTTGGAGGAAAAAGGGGGAGCGCTTGCATGCCGAAGAACACCATCCCACGTGAGGCAGGGCGGGGGCAGCATCATGGGTTGGCGGGGTGTGTTTTGCTCGCAGGAGGGACTGGTGCACTGTTCACAAAATAGATGGCATCAGAGGATGGAAAATTATGTGGAGTCTATTGAGGCAACATCTCAAGACATCAGTCAGGGATGTGTAAATCTCGTGGTCCGCACATGGCGCGCGTGCTTGGCAAGTGGGAGAGCGGACAATGACCCCAAGCATACTTCCAAAGTTGTGGCAAAATGGCTTAAGGACAACAAAGTCAAGGTATTGGAGTGGCCATCACAAAGCCCTGACCTCAATCCCATAGAGAATTTGTGGGTAGAACTGAAAAAGTGTGTGCGAGCAAGGAGGCCTACAAACCTGACTCAGTTACACCAGCTCTGTCAGGAGGAATGGGCCAAAATTCACCAACTTATTCTAGGAAGCTTGTGGAAGGCTACCTGAAATGTTTGACACAAGTTAAACAATTTCATGGCAATGCTACCAAATACTAATTGAGTGTATGTGAACTTCTGACCCACTGGGAATGTAATGAAAGAAACAAAAGCTGAAATTAATCATTCTCTCCAATATTATTCTGACAATTCACATTCTTAAAATAAAGTGGTGATCCTAACTGACCTAACACAGGGATTTTTTACCATGATTAAATGTCAGGAATTTTWGAAAAACTTAGTTGAAGTGTATTTGGATAAGGTGTATGTAAACTTCCGACTTCAACTCTACATGTTCAAATACAAATCTTAGAATCAACTGTTGAAGAACCCACTGGATTCTCCAATTACATTGAATGAACTCAAAATACAAACCCTCCAACCCGAAACAGTGGTGTTGATGTTATCTTAATTAAATTTATAAAATATATAGACAACAAATTCCAATTTGCTATACTTAAATTCTTTAACATCATCCTCAGCTATGGCATCTTCCCCTATACTATACTTGGGACCAAAGACTGATGACCCCAATCCACAAAAGTGGAGACAAATTTGACCCCAATAACTACCGTGGGATATACGTCAACAGCAACCTTGGGAAAACCCTCTGCATTATCATTAACAGCAGACTTGTATTTTTCCTCAGCGAAAACAATGTTCTGAGCAAATGTCAAATTAGCTTTTTACCAAATTATCGTATGACAGACCACGTATTCACCCTGCACACCCTAATTGACAAACTAACAAACCAAAACAAAGGCAAAGTATTCTCATGCTTTGTTGATTTCAAAAAAGCTTTTGACTGAATTTGGCATAAGAGTCTGTTAAACAAATGGATGGAAAACATACAACATTATAAAATCAATGTACACAAACAACAAGTGTGCGGATAAAATTGGCAAAAAACAAATGCATTTCTTTCCTCGTGGCCGGGGGGTCAGACAGGGATGCAACTTGAGCCCCACCCTCTTCAACGTATATATCAATGAATTGGCGAGGGCAGTAGAACAGTCTGCAGCACCCGGGCCTCACCCTCCTAGAATCTGAAGTCAAATGTCTCTTGTTTGCTGATGATCTGGTGCTTCTGTCCCCAACCAAGAAGGGCCTACATCTACATCTAGATCTTCTGCACAGATTCTGTCCCTGCCAGACCTGGGCCCTGACAGTAAAWCTCAGTAAGACAAAAATAATGGTGTTCGAAAAAAGGTCCAGTTGCCAGGACCAAAAATACAAATTCCATCTAGACACCGTTGCCACAGAGCACACAAAAAACTATACATACCTCGGCCTACACATCAGCGCCACAGGTAACTTCCACAAAGCTGTGAATAATCTGAGAGACAAGGCAAAAAGGGCCTTCTATGCCATCAAAAGGAACATACAATTTTTTCAACATCCCCATTAGGATGTGGCTAAAAATACAGTTATAGAGCCCATTGCCCTTTATGGTTGTGCGGTCTGGGGTCCACTCACCAAACAAGAATTCCCACAATTGGACAAACACAAAATTGAGACTTTGCATGCAGAATTCTGCAAAAACATCCCCTGTGTACAACACAAAACACCAAATAATACATGCAGAGCAGAATTAGGCCGATACCTGCTAATGATCAAAATCCAGAAAAGATCTGTTAAATTCTACAACCACCTAAAAGGAAGAGATTCCCAAACCTTCCATAACAAAGCCATCACCTACAGAGAGATGAACCTGGAGAAGAGTCCCCTAAGCAAGCTGGTCCTGGGGCTCTGTTCACAAACACAAACAGACCCCACAGACCCCCAGGACAGCAACACAATTAGACCCAAATAAATCATGAGAAAACAAAAAGATAATGACTTGACACATTGGAAATAATTAACAAAAAAAATGAGCAAACTAGAATGCTATTTGTCCCTAAACAGAGAGTACACAGTGGCAGAATACCTGACCACTGTGACTGACCCAAAATGCAGAAAAGCTTTGACTATGTACAGACACAGTGAGCATATCCTTGCTATCCAGACAGGCTGCCATAGGCAGACCTGGCTCTCAAGAGAAGACAGTGATTTTCTGAGGTTCCGTATCCATGAGCAAAGTATTGCAGGAACTCTCTCTCTCCTTCCTATCTCTCTCAATTTCAATTTCGATTTAAGGGGCTTTATGTTTACATTGACAAAGCAAGAGAAATAGATGATAAACAAAAGTGAAATAAACAATAAAATAAAATTAAGAATAAACAATAGTTCCAAAAGAGTAGAGACATTTAAATGTCATATTATCCCCCCACCCCCCTCATTTCCTCTCTCTCTCTCAAAAGACCTCCCTGTGTCTGTGTGTGTGTGTGTAGGTGTGTTTATTTGGTTGTGGGACCAAGCCGGACCAGAAGGTGTGAATAATGGGAGGACTGGGAGGTGATCACATGCACAGCTCTCTGTCTGTCAGTGGTTGTCCCGGGCGACGGGCTCATGCTACATTTGTGTCGGAATGGCGTGTCCGGCCTAGCAGCCTATCTGGCGGTGTGTAACCGTGGGAACGGAGCACGCTCAGATAAAGCAGCTACAGAAAGCTCACACCAAATTGTGAAATTGACTTCAAAGCATTAAATACAAATGGTTAAGTTAACCTGTCTAAGCCAGGGAGGGGTGTCTATTAAGCTATATGGAATTGTTTTAAGAAGGTCATACCAAGGATCATTTTTCTATTTGATTTTTAATTTTAAGACCCCTTGAAATATCAAAAATGTATATAAAAAATMTATTTGATGAAATATTATTTTCAGCCTTAATGCTATTAGCCCATACAAATGCATTGAATCACAGATTCACTACATGGAACAACCAATAATACCACCCACAAATATGATGTCATTGTCCTGTCACGCTCTTGTGACTCCCGTGGCGGGCGCTACACGGGCGCCCGTTGTTTGGTGTTTCCTCGGATTAAGCTAGTTGCAGCGATGGGACAAGACTACCAATTGGGGAGAAAAAGGGTTAAAGGATTAAAACAGAAACAACTCGACAATGACGTTTACGGATAGAACTACAACTAAAAAACAACTGCCTATTGAACTCAAATCAAATCGAATCAACAAATAAAAATGATAAATCACCAAAAAGACCCGAGGGGTGTTCTCGGAGGTGTGGGGTGTTCTGGGAGGTTCTTGATTCCATAGACACTGTGTATTCGGTAGGCCAAGCTTTGAAAAACTACAAACCTCAGATATCCCACTTCCTGGTTGGATTTTTCTCAGGTTTTTGCCTGCCATATGAGTTCTGTTATACTCACAGACATCATTCAAACAGTTTTAGAAACTTCAGAGTGTTTTCTATCGAATACTAATAATATATGCATATTTAGATCTGGACAGGTAGGAGCAGTTTCACGCTGGCACGCTATTCTCAAAAGAGCTAAGCGGCAGCAGTCTCTAAGGGGTAGATATGTAGACATTATTAAAGTGCCATTGTTTAGAGGGACATTTAAGTGACTAGTGATACATTTATTAAAGTGTCGAGTGATTGGTCTCAATGTAGGCAGCAGCCTCTCTGAGTTAATGATTGCTTCTTTGCAGTCTGATTCCTTGAGATAGAAGCTGTTTTTCAGTCTCTCGTCTGCTTTGATGCACCTGTACTTGACTCCCTTCTGATGGTAGCGGGTGAACAGGCAGTGGCTCGGGTGGTGTTTGTCTTGATGATCTTTTTGGCCTTCCTGTGACATCGGGTTGGTGGTAGGTGTCTGGAGGGCAGGTAGTTTGCCCGGTGATGCGTTTGCAGACCTCACTACCCTCTGGAGAGCTTAGGTTGTGGGCGGAGAGTTGCCGTACCAGGCTGTGATACAGCCAGATTTTTGTTTCCAAAACAACTGACCTTAAGGGGTGGCAAGAGAGGTCCCTGGTGGAAGCTCTCGCCTGTGAAGGTGGCATCATATTTCGCCTGGAGACGGCTCAGCTGCAAGTTGGGGTGAGTATCAGGGTTTGGCTCTGGAGTTGGTACTCCCGCTTCCACCTAAGGCTGGCTGTCCAGGGCAATCAAGGTAGGAAGGGAGGTGTGGTGTCCAGGAATCAAGGCTGAGGAGGGAGGTGTGGTGGTCAGGGCATCAAGGCTAGGGGGAGGTGTGGTGTCAGGGATAAAGGAGGAGGTAGGTGTGGTGTCGGGATAAGGCTAGGGGAGGTGTGTGTCCAGGGCATAAGGCTCGGAGGGAGGTGTGGTGTCGGGCATAGGCTAGGAGGGAGTGGTGGTGGTCCAAGGGCATCAAGGACTAGGAGGGGGTGTGGTGTCAGGGGCATAAGATAGGAGGGAGAGGTGGTGTCCAGGGCATCCAGGCCAGGGAGGGAGGTGGTAGCAGCAGAGGAGGTTGCTGCTTTGTGGCCCCCGCAGCTGGTCCACATGGTGGTTGTGCACCTGACTGTCAGGGACCCACTCAGGGCCTCCAGAGGAGCTCCTCGTGGACATCGACTCGTCGGATACAAAACACCTTAAATGACCGTGGCCCCTGTCMGCATCATCATCCTGCCTCATGTCACTTGTCAAGTCCGGGTGTGTCCCAGTAGAGGCTGTGGGCGTAACATGCTGAAACAACAGGCACCTTGCTAGTCGGGTCTGCCAGTCACCCACCGAGATCCCAGACAGAGTCTCCTTGGTTGTCTGAACCATGTGTTCAGCTTGGCCATTGGTGGATGGATGATATGGGGCTGCTGTGGTGTAGTGTCTAATTCTCTTTCAACTCAGCAGAAGTGAAGGCAGCTTCACTGTCTGACACCGGGACGTCAGACAGCCCATGAGTGGCAAACAGCAGACGGAGGGTGTTCATCAGCAGAAGACATGGAGCTAACAATGGCTACTTACAGGCACTTTGAGCGGGAACCCACTATAATGAAAAAAGCCATTTTCTTTGAATGGCCCAGCAAAGTCTATATGAAGACGAGACCATGTCCTTATTGTCCACTCCCATGGGTGGAGTACGACCATGGGTGGAGTACGACCATGGGTGGAGTACGACCATGGGTGGAGTAAGACCATGGGTGGAGTACGACCATGGGTGGAGTACGACCATGGGTGGAGTACGCCCATGGGTGCAATACGCCCATGGGCGCAATTCGACCATGGGCGCAATTCGACCATGGGCGCAATACGACCATGGGCGCAATTCTACCATGGGCGCAATACGAACATGGGTGAAGCATGGAGGGACTCCTGACAGGTGGAGACCAGGTCCCTTTCTGAACTTCATCCATTGTAACTACTTTGAAGGTGTTTCCTCAAGTTCTCATTGGCTTAAAGCAGGTTTCTGAGTTGGGGTCCTCCACTGCTGACCCACTGTACCCGTCAGGAAATGTCCAACCTAATTTAGTTCTTTACACATGTTTTGCCTTAACTCGAGGACATGATCTGAATCGCGCACCACAGCCTCACTTTCCAAGTCCATCACAGGCCACCATCTTCATCCTCAAAGTTCCAGGATGCATTTCACACAGCATGGAAAGGACCTGTTCTAATGGACTATTACACATATCAGTAATACAGGCTGATTCTAATGGACTATTGACATAGCCAGTACACACGACTTCTAATGGACTATTAAAATTCAGACACAGCGTTCTAGGGACATTATATATCAGTTAACAACAACTTTTCGTAATGGGATATTACATATCAGTACACAGGCTTTCCTTATGGACTATTCATATCAGTTAACACAACTTTCTAATGACTATACAGTATTCCCATAACACAGGCTGTCTAATGGACTATTACATATCAGAACACAGCTGTCTTGACGATTACATATCGACAACACAGACTGTTCTACCTGACTATTACATATCAGTACCACAGACTTTCTATGGACTAATTACATATCAGCAACAACACTTTTCTATGACTATACAATCAGTAACACGCTGTATCTAATGGACTATTACATATCATAACACAGACTGTTCTAATGACTATACAATATCAGTAACACAGACGAAGTTCTAATGGACTTACATATCAGTAACACAGGCTTTCTAATGGATCATTAGCATTCAGTAACACAGCTTTCTAATGGGAGGTCTATTATATTCAGTAACACAGACTTCAAGGACTATTACATATCAGTACAAGACTCTTCTAAGATTTACATATCAGTAACACAGGCTGTTCTAATGGACTACATATCAGTAACACAGTTTCTAATGACTATTACAGATTCAGTACACACAGGCTGTTCTAATGGACCTATTACATATCAGAAACAGGCTTCTAATGACTCTTAATATCAACACAGACTGTTAATGACTTTCAGCATATCAGAACACAGCTGTTCAATGACTATTACAACAGCAACACAGGCTGTTCTAAGGACTACATACAGTAAACCACAGAAAACTGAGTTTATTTTTCTAAAATGGGACTATTACATATCAGTAACACAGCTGTTCTAATACTATACCATAATCCAGTAACACAGGCTATTCTAACGGACTATACATATCAGCAACACCTGTTCCAATGACTATTTCTTTACCATATTATTCAAAGTAACCACAGCTTTCTAATGACTATTACATATCAGTAACAGACCAGATTTCTAATGACATTACTATCAGTAACACAGGCTGTTCTAAGACTATTCATATCACACATACAACAGGCTGTTCTAATGGGGGGGACATTTTTAACCCATTTTTATACCAGTAACACAGCTGTTTCTAATGGACATTACATATCATAACACAGCTTTCTAATGACTATTAATTCAGTAACACAGCTGTTCTTAATGGCACTATTACTATCAGCAACACAGGTTGTCTTAATGGACTATACATATCAACACGACGTTCTAATGGCATGATTACAATTCAGTAACACAGGCGTTCTAATTTACTTAAATACAGCAACACAGAACCCTATTCTATGACTATTACATTCAGTAACACAGAACTTTCTAATACTATTACATATCAGTAAACACAGACTTGTCTTAATGGACATTGCATATCAGATAACACAGGCTTTCTAATGGGACTATTACATATCACTATACAGGCTGTTCTAATGGACTATTACATATCAGTAACACAGGGCTGTTCTAATGGACTATTACAATCAGTAACCACAGGCGTTCTAATGGACTATACATATCACACAGTTAACACAGACTTTCTAATCGACTATTACATATCATAACACACTTATCTTAATGACTATTACATATCAGTAACACAGCTTTCTAATGGACTATTACATATCAGTAACACAGGCGTTTTAAGGACTATTACATAATCAGCACACAGCGTTCTAATGGACTTTACATATCAGTAACACGACTTTCTAATGGACTAATTACATATCCAGTAACAACAGATCTTTAGATATTAAATCAGCAACACAGACGTTCTATGGATCATATCAGTAACACAGACTTTCTAAGGACTATTCATATCAGAACACAGCTGTTCTAATGACTATTACATAGCAGGCAACACAGGCTGTTCTATGTATAATATCTGTAACAACGGGCTTTCTATGGCTATTACATAATCGTACACACGACTGTTCAATGACTATTACTATCAGTAACCACAGCTATTCAATGGACTATACATATCAGTAACACAGCTTTTCAATGACTATTCACTATCAGTAACCAGCTGTCTAATGACTATTACAATCGTAACACAGCTTTCTAAGGACTATTACACTATCAGTAACCAGGACATTTCTAATGGACATTAATATCACACAGTAACACAGGCTGTTCTAAGGGACTATTACATACCATTAACCACAGACTGTGTCTAAGACTATACATTCGAAAAGGTTCTTAATGACTATTTACAATTATCAGAACCACAGGCTGTTCTAATGGACTATACTTCAGTAACACAGGCTTTTCTACTGGACTATTACATTCAGTAACACAGACTTTCTAATGGACTTCTACATTCTAACCGGCTTTCTTTTAAGGGGGACTATGACATATCACACAGTAACACAGACTGTCTATGGACATTACATATCATAAACAGGCTTTCTAATGGACATACATATCAGTAACACAGCTGTTCTAATGACTATTACATATCAGTACACAGACTGTTCTAATGACCTATATACATATCATTAAACATCAAGCTTCATAATGGACTAATTACATCATAACACAGACTTTTCTAATGCTGATATACGATATCAGTAACACAGGCTGTTCTAATGGACTATTACATCCAGTAAACACAGCTGTTTCTAATGGACTATTTACCATATCATAACACAGCGTTCTAATGGACTATTACATATCAGGAACACAGGGCTTTCTAATGACTATACATATCAGTAAACACGACTGCTTCTAATGGACTATAATTCAGTAACAACAGCGTTCTAATGGACTATTACATATCAGTAACACAGACGTTCTATGGACTATTAATATCAGAAAACACAGGCTTTAAATGGCTCATTTAATATCTAACACAGACTTTACTAATGACATTACATATCAGTAACACAGGCTGTTCTAATGGACTATTACATATCAGTAAACAGCGTTCTAATGGACTCTTACATAGCAGTACACAGTCTGTTTCTAATGGACTATTACATCAGTAACACAGGCTGTTCTAATGATACACATATCACTAACCAGCTGTTCTAATACTATTACATGATAGTAACACGACTGTTCTCATGACATTTACATATCATAAACACAGACTGTTCTAAGGCTATTACATATCATTAACACAGCGTCTAATGACTTTAATACATATCAGCAAACAGCTGTTCTAATGACTATTACATATCAGCACACAGCTTCTTTATTATTTCATGTGTGGTAGTCTAGGTGACAGTTGGGTAGTCTAAGGTACAGTGTGTGTAGTCTAGGTGCAGTTGGTCGTAGTCTAGGTGACAGTTGGTGGTAGTCAAGTGACAGTTGTGTTAGTCGAGGTGAATTAGATTTATTTCCCCAAAAACATAGACACACAAATACACACAGATTACACACACACACACAGACACACAAATAACACGACACAGATCAACACATCACACACGAACACACACAGTACCACACGATACACACGTCCACACAATACACCACACAACACAATCACACACAACACACAGACACACACAACGAACAGACACAAATACACACAATGATCAACACACACACAAACACAACACACACCACAACATACACACACACAATAAACACACCAATAACACACGCCCCAATAAAACACACACACACAATTTTGACACAATACACACAAGTAAACCCACACACACACAACACATGAAAGCACACCTGCCCCCATTAGAGGAAGTTGTAACCCTTAAGATTATTCGCTTGGAAACTTCACTCTGAAATCGAAATCACCCTAACAAAAACTCATTTACACGTCTAAGTAATCTCCAAGGATTGCTTAAATTAAAACTAATATGTAGTCTTAACTGTCACCAAAACTTCATTGAATCAGTTTACCTCCAGGTTTATGGGAGGGAGGTGTGTGTGGTGTGTGTGTTGTGTGTGTGTTTTGTGTGTGTGTGTGTGTGTGTGTGTTGTGTTGTGTGTGTGGTGTTGGGTGTGTGTGTGTGTGTGTGTGTGTTTATAGTGCGTGGCTCTCGAGAGGAAAGGGACATCATTAAAGTAGGAATTAACTACACTTAGGTTGGAGTCATTAAACTCATTCTTTCAACTACTCCCAAATTTCTTGTTACAAACTTAAGTTATTGCAAGTCGGTTAGGAATCTACTGGGTTGGCTTGACAAGTAATTTTACAACATTGTTTACAGACAAGTATTTTACATAATTCATAGTAATCACAATTTCCAGTGTCGATGTTACACACTACGTTGACTGTGCTTAATCACAGTCTGGATTACTGCAGAAATTATGGTCATGTTTTAGAGAGTTATGATAGGCTAATGACATAATTTATCATTGGAGGTGTACTGTAGATGTTATTTCAAGAACTACCTTCAACTCGTGCCTGTTTGCTGACATCATGGGAAATAAAAGAAATCAGCCAGACCTCAACAAACATACTGTAGGCCGTCGGCAGTCTGTTTTATCCTTGGAGCAATTTCAAACGCTTAACGTACCATGTTCATCTGTAAAACAATAGTAACGCAGATAAAACACATGGAACGCAGCCGTATATGGCTCAGGAAGGGACGCGTTCTGTCTCCTAGAGATGAACGTATTTGGTGACAAAGTGTGCAATGAAATCCCAGAACAACAGCAAAGACCCTTGTGAAGATGCTGGACAAACAGTACAAAAAGTAATCTAATCACAGTAAAAAGTCCCTCATATCGACATAACTGAAAGGCGTCGCAAGAAAGAAGCACTGCTCCAAATCACCATAAAAAGCCAGACACCAGGTTTGCAACTGCACCATGGGACAAAATCGGTACTCTTTTGGAGAATGTCTCTGGTTGATGAAACAAAAATTAGAATGTTTGCATATATGACATCTTATGTTTGGGAAAAAGGGAGAGGCCTTGCAAGCCAGAAAAACATCCCACATAGCACCGGGGGGTGGCAGCATCATGTTTGGGTGCTTTGCCTGCACGGACTTGCCTTTCACAAAAATTAGATGGATCAGATGAGGGAGAAATATATAAGGCTTCTCAATT
Source organism: Salvelinus sp. IW2-2015 (assembly GCF_002910315.2). Classification (NCBI taxonomy): domain Eukaryota; kingdom Metazoa; phylum Chordata; class Actinopteri; order Salmoniformes; family Salmonidae; genus Salvelinus; species Salvelinus sp. IW2-2015. Next base: position 15,197 of record NW_019948202.1, read on the forward strand.
CAGAAATCAGCCACGGCTGAGTTGGGGGGGGGGGGGTAGGGGGGATTAAATGAGTCTCTCCAATGTACTTTGGCTGAGCCCAATCTGGCATTAGAGCGACTACGGGAAAAAGCTTTGGCTGAGACTGCTGGGTAAGATAATAGCTGCGGTGCTTCACCTGAACATTCTCAGACTGTGCTTGCATTCAATCTCACTAAACCTCATAGTAGCCTGTTGAGGCGAGTCCAGAGAGTAATCAGCTGTTTCAATTCTTGGGTGTGGGTTTCTGGGAGTGTGGGGTGTTCTTGGGTGGTGCCCGTAATCCAACAGCTTAGTTTAAGTGCTGCAATTGCTCACATGTAAACGGGGAGAGAAACTGATTATTTATTGTTTTTAATTTTTTTCTGTTTTTTTTTTAAATTATTTATAATTTATTTTTTTTTTTTTTTATTTTTAATGTTAATTTTTTATATCGTCTCGAAAGTCTCAGCTCAGGCGCTCATCATGACATTAGGACCACACAGAGACCATTGTAACCTGTGACCAGACCCTGGGGACTATGTGCTGTCTATAGTAAGCCTGAGAGGAAGAAGCTGGCAAGATTGTTATAGTAGGCCTCAGCTAGGTCTATAGTACACGAGGAGAGCCTGGGCAGTATGTGTTATAGTAAGGCTAGGGCAGAGGTCATGGCATGTATAGTATCCTAGTACGAGGCCTGGAGTAATGGGTCTCATACATAGTCAGAGAGCCTGCGGACCGATGCATAGTGAAGGCTGGGAGAGCCAGCAGTATGGTGTTCTATAGTACAGCTGAGAGGAAAGAAGGCTGCGGAGTACAATTTTTTCATTACATTTAGCTTAGCAGACGTCTCTTTATCTGAGAGGAATGTATGTCTATAGTCGCTGGGAGAAGAGCTGGGAGTATGTGTCTACTAACCTAGATAAGCCTGAGAGGTTAATGAGTCCTGGAGTATAGTGTCTAGCATGGGAGTAGAAGGCCGTGCAGTATGTTTATAGTAAGCCTGAGAAGAAGCAGCTGGGGCAGTATGGTGTCTATAGTACAGCCTGGGAGAGAAGGCTGCAAGTATGGGTCCTATAAGTAGAGCCTGAGAGAAGAGGCCTGGGCAGGTATGGTGTCTATATAAGGCCTGGTGGAGGAAGAAGCCATGGCAGTATGTTCGTATAGCTGGAGAAGGCTGCGTTTTAGTAAGCCTGGAGGAGGAAGGCCTAGGAGATGGTGTCTATTGTACAGCCTGGGAGAGGAAGCCTGAAGGTGTGTTGCCGGAGGAGGCCAGTATGGTGTAATAGTACAGCCTGGCAGATGTGTCTATGTACAGCTGAGAGGAAGAAGGCTTGGAGCATTGTGTCATATAGTACAGCTGGAGAAGAAGCGCTGGGCAGTAGGTGTACTAGGACAGCCTAGGAGGAAGAATAGCTGGGCGTATGGCTGTCTATAGTCAGCGCTGGCAGTATGTGTCTATAGTAAGCTCGGGAGGAAGAAGGCTGGCAGTATGTGTTATATAGTACAGCTGGGAGAAGAAGGCCTGGGCAGATATGGTGTCTATAAGTACACCTGAGAGGATAAGCGCTGGGCGCAGTTGTGGCTATAGTACAGCCTGGGGGAAGAAGGCTGGCGATATGGGGTCTATAAGTAAGCCTGGAGGAAGAGCCTGGGCAAGTATCGGTTGTAGTACAAGCCTGAGAGGAGAAGGCCTGGGCAGTATGGGTTCGATAGTAAGCCGGGAGAGAGAAGCCTGGCAGTATGTTGTATGTTGTTTTTCTTCTGTCGTAACCACTGTTGGTTCCACGAGCTGCGTGTTTGTGGGCAGCCAGTGGTGTTCCATGCAGCTGTGGCAGGGAGGGGT
>NW_019948203.1:0-2573 GCF_002910315.2 Salvelinus sp. IW2-2015
TTTTTAACACACTGAACGTCACTATATATATATTATTGCAATTGTTCCCCGATTAGAGTGAAGGCGGTTCATGCGTAAGGATAGCATGGGTCGATTGTTAGAATTATGGGACTCTGTAGTGGAATTCTTGCTCGAGACGCACGAACGCAACTTTCCCTTTGTCTAACAGCCGCCATGCCGGTTTAGCCCACTAGGGCATATATTCCTCCCACCATTTCATGTAACTACTTTAAGTTTGTTTGTTTATGCATTTCTGTGAATTAGTTAGTAATAAATAAATGATTTAAGACAATTGATGTATGGATGACTCATAGTGAAGACTGGGTTCGTGCAGATCAGCGATTTACGACGTTTGGAATGAGACTGACGTAAGGTAGAGTAAATAAATCATTAATTAGAGGACTATTGATCAGATATGAAAATATCTGAAAGGTTATATTGGGAAATTATAACCTTGTAATCGAATAACTTTCCCTGGTGCCCTTGAATTCATAGTTAATTAGTTACGTTATTACTCAAGTGATCGCGTAATCCCTAATTATAGGAATCTATGACAAAAACTATAAATCTTCAATTTAACGATAGCAAAGACACGACAACAGGCTAGTAATAGGGGTTGCAACAATTTCAACAGATAATTTTATAGAGAGGGTCCAGACGGTCTAGCCCGGCTGATTTGTAGGGGTCCAGATTTTAGAGCTCTTTCAGAACATCAGCTATCTGGATTTGGGTGAACGAGAAATGGGGGAGGCTTGGGCAAGTTGCTGTGGGGGGATGCAAGGCTGTTGACCGGGGTAGGGGTAGCCAGGTGAAAAGCATGGCCAACCCTAGAACAATGCTTATTGAAATTCTCAATTATCATGGATTTATCGGTGGTGACAGTGTTTCCTAGGCTCAGTACAGTGGGCAGCTGCACCGGCTTTATCACAGATGCAGCCAACAGTATTTTTCAGTGACAACACATTTCGGGCGGACTTCTTCCATTACACACGGGTTCGGAGCATGCTAAACAGCACAGGTGGTCCGGTCCTTGTCTTCTGTAAACATACTAACCCTATAAAAAGCTGCGTAACAATTTTTATATATATATACTGCTCAAAAAAATAAAGGGAACACTAAAATAACACATCCTAGATCTGAATGAATGAAATATTCTTATTAAATACTTTTTTCTTTACATAGTTGAATGTGCTGACAACAAAATCACACAAAAATTATCAATGGAAATCAAATTTATCAACACATGGAGGTCTGGATTTGGAGTCACACTCAAAGTTAAAGTGGAAAACCACACTACAGGCTGATCCAACTTTGATGTAATGTCCTTAAAACACAGTCAAAATGAGGCTCAGTAGTTGTGTGGCCTCCACGTGCCTGTATGACCTCCCTACAACGCCTGGGCATGCTCCTGATGAGGTGGCGGATGGTCTCTTGAGGATCTCCTCCCAGACCTGGACTAAAGCATCCGCCAACTCCTGGACAGTCTGTGGTGCAACGTGGCGTTGGTGGATGGAGCGAGACATGATGTCCCAGATGTGCTCAATTGGATTCAGGTCTGGGGAACGGGCGGCCCAGTCCATAGCATCAATGCCTTCCTCTTGCAGAACTGCTGACACACTCCCACCACATGAGGTCTAGCATTGTCTTGCATTAGGAGGAACCCAGGGCCAACCGCACCAGCATATGGTCTCACAAGGGGTCTGAGGATCTCATCTCGGTACCTAATGGCAGCAGGCTACCTCTGGCGAGCACATGGAGGGCTGTGCGGCCCCCCAAAGATATGCCACCCACACCATGACTGACCCACCTCCAAACCGGTCATGCTGGAGGATGTTGCAGGCAGCAGAACGTTCTCCACAGCGTCTCAGACTCTGTCACATGTGCTCAGTGTGAACCTGCTTTCATCTGCGAATTTGTCAATCTTGGTGTTCTCTGGCAAATGCCAAACGTCCTGCACGGTGTTGGCTGTAAGCACAACCCCCACTTGTGGAGGTCGGGCCTCATCCCACCCTCATGGAGTCTGTTTCTGACCGTTTGAGCAGACACATGCACATTTGTGGCCTGCTGGAGGTCATTTGCAGGGCTCTGGCAGTGCTCCTCCTTGCACAAAGGCGTAGGTAGCGGTCCTGCTGCTGGGTTGTTGGCCTCCTAATTGCCTATAATTTCCACCTGTTGTCTATTCCATTTGCACAACAGCATGTGAAATTTATTGTCAATCAGTGTTGCTTCCTAAGTGGACAGTTTGATTTCACAGAAGTGTGATTGACTTGGAGTTACATTGTGTTGTTTAAGTGTTCCCTTTATTTTTTTGAGCAGTGTATATATATACACACACACACACACACATAGTACAGTCAAAAGTTTAGACACGATTACTCATTCAAGGCTCTTTATTTTCACTATTTCTACATTGTAGAATGATAGTGAAGACATCAAAACTATGAAATAACACATGGAATCATGTAGTAACCAAAAAAGGTGTTAAATTATATTTTATATTTGAGATTCTTCAAAGTAGCCACCCTTTTCCTTGATGACAGCTTTGCACACTCTAGGCATTCTCTTAAACAGCT